>NC_068438.1:45362370-45662370 GCF_023373465.1 Oncorhynchus keta
TTTTCATTTATTTGTGTCTTTCTCTAGCGTTGTGAAAATTCAAGTAAGACTGGAGATCTAGAGATATTAGACAGCTGAATTGTTTATTACAACCACTGTAATATTACATGAAGGGTAGCCAATACATTACACCATACATGGAAATACACATATATTCTTTATAACACATTTCACTGAGGCCTTGCTATGTGTTGATGGGGGTATGAATGCCAAATGCTATTGGTGTATATTAACACACATTGGGTTGTGGCCCACAGGCCTATGAGGAGAGGTTTAAGAAGTCAATGTTGTTTTTGATGAGATAGTAGACCATGCTTGTCCAGAGCAGGCCTGTGAGACAGAGGCTCAGTAAGGGGCTTGTGTGTGGGCTCCTGATCTGAACCTGGACTGGACAGCAGCAGTCACTGAGGGGGTCACTGAGGGGGTCACTGAGGGGGGTCACTGAGGGGGCCTGTGGAAGCACAGCAGGCTGTCAGTGGCCGGAATGGAGTCCATGGCAGGAGCAGATTTACATTGGCTGATATCTCAATCCTTCACCGTCCAACAAAACCCTTAGAACCTGCCCTCTGCAAACGAATTAGGCTAAACAAGGAAGTGAGTTCACGTCTATCTCTCACATGCAAATGTCTTATTTTGCTCCTTTAGTACCCCAGTATCTCTACTTGCACACTCATCTTCTGCACATCTTATCACGCCAGTGTTTAAATTCTATATTGTAATTATGTATCTACTATGGCCTATTTATTGTCTTACCTCCCTCATCCTACCTCATTTGCACACACTGTATTGTATTATTGACTCCATGTTTGTTTGTTCCATGTGTAACTCTGTGTTGTTGTTTGTGTCGCACTGCTTTGCTTTATCTTGGCCAGGTTGCATTTGTAAATGAGCACTTCATCTCAACTAGCCTACCTGGTTAAATAAAGGTGAAATAAATTAAATAAGAAATATGCCCAAACTCAGAATCAGTTTGTGCTTCCTAAAAGTCATATGATCATTGTGAGGTTTTCTGCAGTTTTCATAGTCAAACTGTAGCAGGCTCTCATTTCTATCCTGCCTTGATTTGAACCCTACTATCCCCTTTCAACTAAGACTTCATTGCACAGTGTTTCCAGGCTCTATTTTTTGGTATCAATTGAGTCTGTGGATGAGTTTAACCCATTACTGACTTAGATATGATGTGTCTGGGGATGAATTTAACCCATGATTGACTTAGATATGATGTGTCTGTGGATGAGGTTAACCCATGACTGACTTAGATATGATGTGTCTGTGGATGAGGTTAACCCATGACTGACTTAGATATGATGTGTCTGGGGATGAATTTAACCCATGACTGACTTAGATACGATGTGTCTGTGGATGAGGTTAACCCATGACTGACTTAGATATGATGTGTCTGTGGATGAATTTAACCCATGACTGACTTAGATACGATGTGTCTGTGTTTATTATAGAAAGAGTTTGAATAGGCCAATGGTCACTATTCATCCTGAAGGGCTTTGGTTGACGCCTTTCCCAAAATATGTTTCTTTAATATCGTATATCATTGGATGTCTTCCCATCATATGTTTCTTGGTGTTTTGCTCTGGCCTCAGCAATATAATGAAACATTTAGGAGCAAAAATGCAGAAAAGTAAACCAAAACTGGAGGCCAGAATAGCAAATATCTCCACAGCTACAGTGAACTTCCCAGGAGAGCTGACATAAGCTGGGATAAAGGTGATCCAGACTGCACAGAATATGAGCATGCTAAAGGTGATGAATTTGGCCTCATTGAAGTTATCAGGCAGCTTTCGAGCCAGAAAAGCCAGCACAAAGCACAAGAGAGCCAGGAGTCCTATATACCCCAACACAGCCCAGAAACCAATAGCTGAACCCACATCACACTCTAGAATGACCTTTTCCTTATAAGTCTTCATGTTCTTGTAGGGGAAAGGAGGGGAGACTGTTAACCAAAGTACACAGATCAGGACCTGTATGAGAGTGAAAGCCAGAACACTGAGTCTCTGCTGTGGAGGACCAAACCATTTCATGATATTACTGGCTGGAAGTGTAGCCCTGAAGGCCATCAACACCACTATTGTTTTCCCAGAACACAAGACATGCAGAGGACGAAGGTGATCCCAAACGCTGTGTGGCGCAGCATACAGGACCACTCAGAGGGCCGGCCAATGAAAGTAAGAGAACACAGAAAACACAGAGTCAAGGAGAAGAGCAGCAGGAAGCTCAGCTCAGAGTTGTTGGCCCTGACGATGGGAGTGTCCTTATGAATTGAAAACACAACAGCTACCAGAGTAGTAACACCGGACCCCAGTAAGGAGAAAAACACCAGAACTGTGCCCATCATTTCTTCATAGGAGAGGAATTCAACTGGTTTCAACACACAGCGGTTCCTTTTTTCATTTGACCAATACTCCAAGTCACATCGATAGCAGCCGTTAGAATCTGTAAAATTATTAAAAAGTCATTTTATTCCATAAATCTGTGTGTCACTGTGTCATGTGTTTTTTTATATCTATTAGTCTTGTTGGGCAGTGACAGAGCTTGAAAGTATTGAAGGTAGCCCTAAATGCATTATATATTACCTGTGATATTACTGATCTCTCCCTCCGCACATGGTACACAGTCATAACAGCATACAGGTTTTCCTTTCTGTACAGCCTTACGAGTGCCTGTGGGACAGCTCTCACTGCACACTGCTGCAGGTGCCTGTAGAGAAATACAACATGTCTGAATATTGGTGTATTTTATATAAATAAACGTGCAGAAATGTTTTAATGTCACTACTTATGGAAGTTATATTACCAATGCAAAAGAAGAAAATTGAGATAGACTATGTGGATTATATATACATTATAGAATGCATGTTTTACATTTGCAGTGGTTTGAGGTATGCATGTGTAATGCTTTTGCAACATAGTCAACATGTATTTAGTCCTACCTCTGCCTTGCCCCCGACCCAGACCAGTTTTCCCTTGTTGAAGGTAATGCGCTGTTCAGGGGCATCGAGGAATCATACAGCCCCACAACATGGAACTGCAGGGTCCCATCCTCCTCCTGCTGCCAGTTCACTAGGTCGTAGCACGCCACCACATCTCCGTTATCATCAAACCAGATCTCCTCTCCTGTCTTTACTCTAAACCTCACCTCCTTTAGGTACTGTAGCACCTGCTCAACAACACAGCCAGACAGCCAGAAAGCCAGCCAGACAGCCAGCCAGACAGCCAGCCAGACAGCGAGCCAGCCAGCCAGCCAGCCAGCCAGACAGACAGCCAGCCAGCCAGCCAGCCAGCCAGCCAGCCAGCCAGACAGACAGACAGACAGACAGACAGACAGACAGACAGACAGACAGACAGACAGACAGACAGACAGACAGACAGACAGACAGAGAATGGGATGATTCATATGATATGTTATTTATGTTTTGTTGTATCTGGAGCTTGCTCACCTGCTGTGGTGTGTAGACTGGTCTTTTGCCACTGTCTGTGTCATTCTTTAAGTCTGTCAGTAGGTTGTGCAGAGCGTGTGCAATGGCATATACAGCTGTGTACACTTTACTGGATATTCTCAGCTCTGACACGTCAGTGTATTGGTTCTTCAGCTTTGCTAAGCTCTCTTTTCCTGTGCACAGAGTGCTGCTGCCCCCCTCGAAGGAGCACTGGAACACAGTCTCCCAGAACTCCCTGAGCAGGGTGTTGTCTGGCGCCTGGGAGGGGTGCACCTTGTCTAGGAACCCCTCTAGACCATCCAGCCTGGCATTCCTGATGGCAAAGCCAACCGCTCCCCTCAGGTAGCCGTAGGCCTTGTTATCCGCCAGCAGTCTGGCTGTGATCCAGGACTCGCTGCCCACCCACTGAAGCCCTGGGTCTCCCTCCAGGGCCATCTCATTCATCAGGGGGATGAGTTCCCCCAAGGTCAAGAACAATACCACAACCCTGGCTGTGGCCCTCCGGATGACCTTGCCGACTTCCAGGAGCTTCTCTCTGGGGTCTGTGCGGTGGATGGACTCTTGGTACTCTACACAGACCCCTTCATGCCACGCTGCCTCCATGAATGTGGCCATGCCGTTGTTTCCATAGTCATTGTTGCTGTTCACCACTCCCACCCAGTTCCATCCAAAGTGTTTGACCAGCTTTGCCAGGGCTCTGCTCTGGTAGAAGTCACTGGGGATGGTTCTGAAGAAGGAGGGGAACTTCTTTCTATTACTCAGACAAGCACAGGTGGCAAAGTGGCTGATCTGTGTGGAAGAAACGGGAAGATTTGAATTGATCTTTCATACATAGCTGACATTGATGAAACTACCTCTAAAGAGCCACAACCAGAAGGTGTCTCACCACAGGGATGCTGAATGGTCCGACCAGGGATGATATTCCGATGGTGGATGTGGAGCTTGACTCCCCTACAATACCCAACACGGCTGGAGATCTGGAACAGGAGGAGGAGTCTCCCAGGCTGTCCTCAGGCCCAGGGCTGTTCATCAGGGCCAGGGCTGAGTGGATGGCCAGGGGGGCATAGCTACAGGAGTCATAGACCTGGTAACCCAGAGATAGCCCTGGGAGCAGATCACTGCTGTTGTTGATCTCCTCCAGGGCAAAGATCAGGGTCTGTGCAAACTGGAACTCACGTGGGTTGAAACTGGACAGTGATAACAAAACGAAAAAATAAGTTAGTTGAAGCCAGGTATCGCATATGCCAGCAAAACTGATATACTCGGTTGAGATGAGTTGATAATTGTGTTTAGTATCACAGAAAAAATGTGTAAATATTCCCCAAATGCTAAAAGTTCCCACAGACAGTTGTTTTTCAACACATACCTGATACAGGGTGTTTTCTCTGGTCTGGAGGTGAACGAATGGACCTTGAAGAGGGCATTCCTATGTATACCGAACACTGCCCCAATGTTGATGTCCCCCTCGGCAGACAGGAGAGGCAGAGCGGGTTGGCCCAGCAGAGAGCAGATTGGGGCTGGAGCAGCTATACCCCTCATCACCACCACCAGCAGCCGGAGAACCACTCCTGTACTAAGTGCCATGCCAGCCTTCAGCAGGGCAGCTGTGTCTGGGAGGGCAGACAGAAGGGTTCCTCTTTTATAGAGGTGAAAGTGCCCCGTAAGACGCTGGAACTGCCCATACACTCCCTCTCAACGAGTGGGATGTGGTTCTAGTGTTTACTGTGTCCCCGGGGTACAGGATGAGAGAGGGAGGTGGGATAGTGACAGAGGCTGGGTTACGCTGCTATTATGAGCAAGCAGTGAATAGATAATAATAGATAATAGCAATAGATAATTGCAGGCTTCTGACATTGTGAATATAAAACATTATATCTGTCATGCTTTCCCAAATGTTTTTTTTTGTATGCCAATTTAAAAACATACATAAAAAAAATAGAGGAATTACATTTTATTTCAAATAGAAAATTATAAAATGATATCTGTCATGCCTTAACATGTTTTTATGTATGACGATTTAAACACATACATAAATAAACATAAATAGTATAGGTTTGAAATAAATGAGTGTGTGTTGAAATTGTTACACAAAAATGAAACATCTGGAACAGCATGACACATATACATTTGTATTTCCATAATGTCAGAAGTCTGCACTTATCTGTCCACTGCTTTGCTCATATTAACAACGTAGCCCAGCCTCCGTCAGTATCCCAACTCCCTCTCTCATCATAGACAAGGTTTTTGTCTCGCTTATGGTTTGTCCTGGGTACGTAACCTGATGATCGCAAAGAAGGCCCTGATTGGTGAACCACTGATCCAGCTCTTTGTCTTTTGGTAATCCTAGGGACAAGCCCACCCAGTGCTTTTTACAAAGTGTTTTCAAACATATTTGACACAATTCAACAGATTGTACCAGTCAAAGGTTTGGACACAACTACATTTTCAAGGCTTGTTGTTTATTTTTACTATTTTTCTACATTTTAGAAAAATATTGAAAACATCAAAACTATGAAATTACACATACGGAATCATGTAGTAACCAAACAAGTGTTAAACAATATATTTTATTTGAGATCCTTCAAAGTAGTCAACCTTTGCCAGTTGTTTCCACTTCTGGCAGTTGTTTATTTGGCTCCCGAGTGTCGCAGCAGTCTAATGAACTGCATTACAGTGCAAGAGGTGTCACTACAGTCCCTGGTTCAATTCCAGGCTATATCACATCTGGCTCTGATTGGGAGTCCCATTTGGCAGCGCACAATTGGCTCTTCTCAACTTCATGTTGTCTGAGTTAGGCTGTCTTTGTAAATAAGATTTCATTATTAAATGACTTGCCTAGAGTTAATTAGGGCTAGCTGTTCCACTTGCGGGACACAAGCCGACAACTTCCGGTGTAATTGGGGGGTGCGCAATACAAATACATTTTCGCAATATTAAACATTAACGAACATACTAGTGTCTTACATAATTTAAAAGCTAAATGTCTTGCTAATCTAACTGTGTTGTCAGATTTCAAAAAGGCTTTATGGGAAAACCATACCGTGTGATTGTCTGAGGAAGGTGCACCACATCAACATATTTTTCAACCAGCACAGGCTTCACAAAATCACAAATAGCGATTAAATAAATCACTTACCTTTGAAGATTGTCCTCTGTTTGCAATCCCAAGGGTCCCATCTTCAGCATGAATGGTATTTTTGTTCGATAAAATGCTTCTTTATATCCCAAAAGGTCAGTTTAGTTGGCGACATTGGTTTCAGTAATCCACACGTTCAACATGCACACAAATGAGTCCAAAAAGGTAAAGCTCAACATCGTCCAAACAAGTCAAACAACATTTCTATTTAGTCCTCAGGTTCTCTAAAATGTAAATAAACTATACAATTTCATTTAGAAGTAGTGTGTTCAATAGGAAAGGAAAATTCGTAAGCGCGCGTCCTCTCCCTCGCAAGCCGAAAGACTGATTTTCTTCAGGTGGTCTCCTAACAAAAACTCCAATAACTTCTTCCTTTTTAAAAAATAAGCTTGAATCCTTGAATAAAGACTGTTGACATCTAGTGTCCTTAGTCCATAGGAATTGCAATCTGGGAGAAGGATACACATAGAAACAATAGGTTTCCATAATAAGAGCCTGGGCGCTCAAAAAATAACATTCTGGTCGATTTTCATCGGATTTCCGCCTGCCATTTCATTTTTGTTATAGTCTCAGACATTATCTTAACAGTTTTAGAAACGTCAATGTGTTTTCTATCAAATGGTACCAATTATATGCATATCCTGGGCACGCCAGTCAGGAGGAAATTCAGGAAACTAGACCCTATCCCAGAGATGTTTTAAAAGTAAAACAAATGTGTTTTAAATTACCTTGATGACAGCTTTGCACACTCTTGGCATTCTCTCATCCATCTTCATGAGGGATGCTTTTCCAACAGTCTTGAAAGAGTTCCCACATACGTTGAGCACGTGTCGGCTGTTTTTCCTTCACTCTGCATTCCAACTCATCCCAAACCATATCAATTGGGTTGAGGTGGGGTGATTGTGGAGGTCAGGTCATCTAATGCAGCACTCCATCACTCTCCTTGGTCAAGTAGCCCTTACACAGCCTGTTTTGGATCATTATCCGGTTGAAAAACAAATGACAGACCCACTAAGTGCCAACCAGATGGGATGGCATATCACTGCAGAATGCTGTGGAAGCCATTCTGGTTAAGTGTGCCTTGAATTCTAAATAAATCACTTACAGTGTCACCAGCAAAGCACCCACACACTTTCCCACTTCCTCCTCCATGCTTCACGGTGGGAACCACACATGGGGAAATCATTCATTCACCTACTCTGCATCTCCCAAAGACTCAGCGGTTGGAACCAAAAATCTCAAATTTGGACTCATCAGACCAAATGACACCGGTCTACTGTCCATTGCTCATGCTTCTTGGCCTAAGCAAGTCTCTTCTTCTTGTTGGTGTCCATTAGTACTAGCAGCAACTCGACCATGAAGGCTTGATTCACACAGTTTAGTCTGAACAGTTGATGTTGAGATGTGTCTGCTACTTGAACTCTGTAAAGCATTTATTTGGCTGCAATTTCTGAGGCTGGTAACTCTAATAAACTTATCCTCTGCAGCAGAGGTAACTCTGGGTCTTCTTTTCCTGTGGCAGGCCTCATGAGAGCCAGTTTCATCATTGCGCTTGATGGTTTTTGCAAAGGTTCCATATTGACTGACCTTCATGTCTTAAAGTAATGATGGACTGTTGTTTCTCTTTGCTTATTTGAGCTGTTCTCGTCATAGTATGGACTTGGTATTTTACCAAATAGGGCTATCCTCTGTATTCCACCCCTACCTTGTCACAATTTAACTGATTTTCTCAAATGAATAAAGAAGGATATAAATTCCACAAAAACATTTTTAAAAGTAAGTTAGGATCAGCACTTTTTTTCTGAATGTGAAATCTCAGAATAATAGTAGAGAGAACAATTTATTCAGCTTTTATTTATTTCATCACATTCCCATTTGCGACCAATTGCTCCGCCCTGACCATCGAGAGCTGCTTATTCTCTATGGTGGTTGGGGAGTGACAATGACTAGGTTAGGTTATCTAGGTGATTAATGATCTATGTTGGCCTGGTATGGTTCACAATCAGAGGCAGCAGTTAATCGTTGACTCTGATTGGTGATAACATTTAGCCAGCCATTGCCCCATTGTGCTTTGTGGGATCTTGACTATGTATAGTTGCCTGCGAGCACCATAGTAGCTTCACGTTTCGTCTTGCTCTAAGTTTCACCTAGTAATAAAAAGATGTGGAACAAAGATCACGCTGCGCTTTGGTCTACTCATTATAAAGTTTGTGACACCAAGCTTTAACTTCCTGACTGATGTCTTGAGATGTTGTTTCAATATATCCACATCATTTTCCGTCCTCATGATGTCATCATTTTGTGAAGTGCACCAGTCCCCCATGCTTCACGGTTGGGATGGTGTTCTTCGGCTTGCAAGCCTCCTGTAACGCTCCGGGTGTTGTGGGTGTGGAGTCAGACGCAGGAAACATAGAGTGCGATGCTGTGCTCTTTAATGCACAACCAAGATGCACGACCAGAAACAAACATGTTCCTCTACTACAAAACAGAAGGTCACAATAATTAATCCCGCACGAAGAACCAGGCAGGCCGGCTGACTAATAAAGCCTCACAAATTATACCCAACTCAAAACAGGTGTACTCAATAAACACATAAGGAAGGGGAGGAAAGAATCAATGGCAGCTAGTAGGCCGGCGACGACGACCGTCGAGCGCCACCCGAACGGGAAGGGGAGCAGCGCGCCGACACCGGCCTCGAGGTCGACCCGGAGGACGAGGCGCAGGGTGATCCCGGATGGAGGTGATGGAAATCCCTCAACATTGACGGATCCAAAATGTCCCCCACCGGTACCCAGCACCTCTCCTCCGGACCGTACCCCTCCCAGTCCACGAGGTACTGCAGGCCCCTCACCCGGCGTCTCGAGTCCAGAATGGCCCGTATCGTATAGAGGGGGAGGAGGGACCTCCGGCACCTCACCGTCCTGTACGTGACCAGCTACCACCGGCCTGAGGAGAGACACATGAAACGAGGGGTTAATACGATAATAGGAAGGGAGTTGTAATCGATAACACACCTAGTTTATTCTCCTCAGGACTTTGAAGTGCCCTACGCACTCCTTTTCTGCTGTCCACTAGCTTGTTGAAGGGATTCCTGGACGGCCCTCCAGGTCTCTTTGGAGCGCTGCACCCATTCCTCCACCGCAGGAGCCTCGGTCTGGCTCGGATGCCACAGTGCCAGGACCGGCTGGTACCCCAACACACACTGAAAGGGGGACACATTAGTAGAGGAGTGGCGTAGTCAGTTCTGGGCCATTTCGGCCCAGGGGATGTATCTTGCCCACTCCCCTGGCCGGTCCTGGCAATACGACCGCAGAAACCTACCCACCTCCTGGTTTACTCTCTCCCCCTGCCCATTACTCTCAGGGTGATAACCGGAGGTCAGGCTGACCGAGACCCCCAGACGCTCCATGAACGCCCTCCATACTCGGGACGTGAACTGCGGGGCCCCGATCAGAAACGATGTCCTCCGGCACCCCGTAGTGCCGGAAGATGTGGGTGAATAATGCCTCCGCAATCTGTAGGGCTGTAGGGAAACCGGGCAATGGGAGGAGACGGCAGGACTTAGAGAACCGATCCACAATCACCAGAACCGTGGTGTTCCCCTGAGACGGGGGAAGATCAGTCAGGAAATCTCCGGATAGATGTGACCATGGCCATTGTGGAACAGGGAGGGGTTGTAACTTCCCTCTAGGATGGTGCCGAGGAGCCTTACTCTGGGCGCATACCGAACAGAAGGAGACATAAACCTTAACGTCCCTAGCCAAGGTAGGCCACCAATACCTCCCCCGAAGGCTCCCCACTGTCCTCCTCACCCCAGGGTGACCCGAGGAGGATAGGACGTGAGCCCACTGAATCAGTTGGTCCCGAACACCAAGCGGCACGTACTTCCGCCCCGCCGGACAATGAGGAGGTGCGGGTTCAGCCCGTAACGCCCGCTTGATGTCCGAGTCCACCTCCCATACCACTGGTGCTATCAGCCTTGAGGCGGGAAGGATGGGAGTAGGTTCGGTGGACCTATCCTCCGTGTCGTAAAGGTGGGACAGTGCGTCCGCCTTCACGTTCTGGGAGCCCGGTCTATAAGATAACGTGACCCGGAATCAGGTGAAAAATATGGCCCACCTTGACTGACGTGGGTTCAGTCTCCTAGCTGCCTAAATATACTCCAGATTTTGGTGGTGGGTCCAGATGAGAAAGGGGTGCTTAGCCCCCTCAAGCCAGTGTCTCCACACCTTCAGAGCCCTGACCACCGCTAACAACTCCCGGTCCCCCACATAATAGTTACGCTCCGCTGGGCTGAGCTTCCTCGAGAAGAAAGCGCAGGGGCGGAGTTTTGGTGGCGTACCCGAGCGCTGTGATAGCACGGCACCCACCCCAGCCTCGGACGCGTCCACCTCCACTATGAATGCTAGAGAGGGGTCCGGATGCGCCAACACGGGTGCTCCATCCGCCTCTGCTGACCACTGCAACCGCACCGGGCCCCCCTTCAGCAGTGAGGTAATTGGAGCCGCTATCTGGCCAAAACCCCGGATAAACCTCAGGTAGTAGTTGGCAAAACCCAAAAACCGCTGCACCCCTTTTACCGTGGTCGGAGTCGGCCAATTACGCACGGCCTTACTGCGGTCACCCTCCATCTCCACCCCCGAGGTGGAAATGCGATAACCCAGAAAGCAGACGGCTCGTTTGGAGAACACACACTTCTCAGCCTTGACGTATAGGTCATGCTCCAGCAGTCTACCAAGCACCTTGCGTACCAGAGACACATGCGCGGCATGAGTGGCTGAGTTGATCAGAATGTCATCGATATAAACAACCACTCCCTGCCCGTGCAGGTCCCTGAGAATCTCGTCTACAAAGGATTGGAAAACGGCTGGAGCATTCTTTAACCCATACAGCATGACGCAGTACTCATAGTGGCCCGATGTGGTACTAAATGTGGTTTTCTACTCGTCTCCCTTCCAAATACGCACCAGACTATACGCGCTCCTGAGATCCAATTTTGTGAAGAGCTAAGCTCCCTGAAATGATTCCACTTCCGTAGCAATGAGAGGTAGTGGGTAGCTGAACCCCACTGTAATGGCATTTAGACCTCTATAATCAATACAAGGACGCAAACTGCCCTTTTTCTACACAAAAAAGAAACTGGAGGAGACGGGTGAGATGGACGACCCAATGTACCCCTGTCCCAGAGACTCCGTGACATATGTCACCATAGCCAACGTCTCCTCTTGGGACAATGGGTACACGTGACCTTTGGGAAGCGCAGCGTTTACCTGGAGATCTATCGCACAATCCCTTCCCGGTCGATGTGGTGGTAATTTAGTCGCCTTATTTTTACTGAAAGCGATTGCCAAATCGGCATACTCGGGGGGAATGCACGCCGTGGGACCCTGGTCTGGACTCTTGTTGAAGGAATTTAATTCCTCTGTTTTAATTCCCAATTTAAATGAAACACTCTGTCAATTCATACGAATTTGTAAGACCCTTATTTTATAGGAATGGACAGAGCCCGGTCTTAAAAGTCAAGTAACAGCCTTTATTCAAGAGAGTACTGCCACAATACAGGTTATACACAGGTTGTAAACTGAAAATGACATCCTTAGTTCCAGCCCCAATCCGTGCCATATCCGTTCCAGTTCAAAGGCTGTCTCTCTAGCCTTCCCACATCCGCCCCCCTACCAATTTCATATAATTTATGACTCAAGGCCTTCTCGAGTAGATAAGCATTCAAATAGCAGTCTGAAGATTTGTACCAAGGAACAGACAGTCATTGTTCTAACTTTTGCCCACGTTCACACACGTTATTTTCAGTACTGGGATCAAGAAAGAAAACTCATATATATATAGAATAGTATTCTGATTAGAACATAAACAGTAACATAATAGTATTCGGATTAGTACATATATAGTAACATACTAGTATTCTGATTAGTCAGTCCTGATTGAAATGTATACATACAGTGCCTTGCGAAAGTATTCGGCCCCCCTGAACTTTGCGACCTTTTGCCACATTTCAGGCTTCAAACATAAAGATATAAAACTGTATTTTTTTGTGAAGAATCAACAACAAGTGGGACACAATCATGAAGTGGAACGACATTTATTGGATATTTCAAACTTTTTTTAAATATCAAAAACTGAAAAATTGGGTGTGCAAAATTATTCAGCCCCAGTGCAGCAAACTCTCTCCAGAAGTTCAGTGAGGATCTCTGAATTATCCAATGTTGACCTAAATGACTAATGATGATAAATACAATCCCACCTGTGTGTAATCAAGTCTCCGTATAAATGCACCTGCACTGTGATAGTCTCAGAGGTCCGTTAAAAGCGCAGAGAGCATCATGAAGAACAAGGAACACACCAGGCAGGTCCGAGATACTGTTGTGAAGAAGTTTAAAGCCGGATTTGGATACAAAAAGATTTCCCAAGCTTTAAACATCCCAAGGAGCACTGTGCAAGCGATAATATTGAAATGGAAGGAGTATCAGACCACTGCAAATCTACCAAGACCTGGCCGTCCCTCTAAACTTTCAGCTCATACAAGGAGAAGACTGTTCAGAGATGCAGCCAAGAGGCCCATGATCACTCTGGATGAACTGCAGAGATCTACAGCTGAGGTGGGAGACTCTGCCCATAGGACAACAATCAGTCGTATATTGCACAAATCTGGCCTTTATGGAAGAGTGGCAAGAAGAAAGCCATTTCTAAAAGATATCCATAAAAAATGTTGTTTAAAGTTTGCACAAGCCACCTGGGAGACACACCAAACATGTGGAAGAAGGTGCTCTGGTCAGATGAAATCAAAATTGAACTTTTTGGCAACAATGCAAAACGTTATGTTTGGCGTAAAAGCAACACAGCTCATCACCCTGAACACACCATCCCCACTGTCAAACATGGTGGTGGCAGCATCATGGTTTGGGCCTGCTTTTCTTCAGCAGGGACAGGGAAGATGGTTAAAATTGATGGGGAGATGGATGGAGCCAAATATAGGACCATTCTGGAAGACAACCTGATGGAGTCTGCAAAAGACCTGAGACTGGGACGGAGATTTGTCTTCCAACAAGACAATGATCCAAAACATAAAGCAAAATCTACAATGGAATGGTTCAAAAATAAACATATCCAGGTGTTAGAATGGCCAAGTCAAAGTCCAGACCTGAATCCAATTGAGAATCTGTGGAAAGAACTGAAAACTGCTGTTCACAAATGCTCTCCATCCAACCTCACTGAGCTCGAGCTGTTTTGCAAGGAGGAATCGGAAAAAAATTCAGTCTCTCGATGTGCAAAACTGATAGAGACATACCCCAAGCGACTTACAGCTGTAATCGCAGCAAAAGGTGGCGCTACAAAGTATTAACATAAGGGGGCTGAATAATTTTGCACGCTCAATTTTTCAGTTTTTGATTTGTTAAAAAAGTTTGAAATATCCAATAAATGTCGTTCCACTTCATGATTGTGTCCCACAACTACTACCACTAGTATTACTACTACTACCACCACTACTACTACCACCACTACTACTACTACCACTACTACCATTAGTTTTACTACTACCACTAGGACTACTACCACTACTACCACTACTACTACTACCACTAGGCCTACTACTACTACCACTACTACTACACATAATACTACTTCTAATACTAACCACTACTACTACTACAACTACTACCACTACAACTACTACTACCGCTACTACCGCTACTACTACCACTACCACCATTAGTTCTACTACCAATACTACTACTACTACTACCACTATACTTCTACCACGAGGACTACTACTACTACTACCACTATTAGCACTAGTACTACTACCACTACTACTACTACTACTACTACTACTACTACTACTACTACTACTACTACTACTACTACTACTACTACTACTACTACCACCACTACTACCACTACTACCACTAGTTCTGCTACCACTACTACTTATTCTACTACTACTACTACTATTACCTCTACTACTACAACTACTACCACTACTACCACTACTAGCACTACTACCACTACTACCACTACCACTACCACTACCACTACTACCACCACTACTACCACTACCACTACCACCACCACTACCACCACCACTACTACCACCACTACCACTACTACTACTACCACCACCACTACTACCACCACCACTACTACTACTACTACTACCACTACTCACTACTATCACTACCACTACTACTACCACTACCACTACCAACCACTACTACTACTACTACCACTACCTACCACTACTACTACCACTAGGCCTACACCTACTACCACTACTACCACTACTACTACTACTACTACTACTACTATTCTACTACTACTAATTTATTTTTTTATTTATTTTACTAGTTTATTTAACTACTTTATTTAACCAGGCAATCAGTTAGAACACTTCCATTCTTATTTTCACTGACGGCCTGGGAACAGTGGGTTAACTGCCTGTTCAGGGGCAGACCTACAGATTTGTACCTTGTCAGCTCAGGGGTTTGAACTCGCAACCTATTACGGTTACTAGTCCAACGCTCTAACCACTAGGCTACGCTACCGCCCTATTACCAATACTACTAATACTACTACCCATACTACTATCACTATTACTACTACTATTACTACATTTACATTTACATTTACTACTATTACTACTATTACTACTAGAGCGACTTACAAATTGGTGCATTCACCTTATGACATCCAGTGGAACAGCCACTTTACAATAGTGCATCTAAATCTTTTAGGGGGGGGGGGGTGAGAAGGATTACTTATCCTATCCTAGGTATTCCTTAAAGAGGTGGGGTTTCAGGTGTCTCCGGAAGGTGGTGATTGACTCCGCTGTCCTGGCGTCGTGAGGGAGTTTGTTCCACCATTGGGGGGCCAGAGCAGCGAACAGTTTTGACTGGGCTGAGCGGGAACTGTACTTCCTCAGTGGTGGGGAGGCGAGCAGGCCAGAGGTGGATGAATGCAGTATACTAGCAGTATTTCCACTACTACGATTAATACTACTACTAGTACCACTCCCACCACTACTACTACTACGGCTACTACTACCACTACTACCACTACTACGAATACTACTAACCGTAATACTATCACTCGTACTACTACTACAACTACTACTACTAGTAGTACTTCCACTACTACCATTACTACTATTAATACTACTACTACTACTACTACTACTACCACTCCCACCACTACTACTACTACTACCACCACTAGGCCTACTACTACTACCACTACTATTACTACCACTAGGCCTACACCTACTACCACTACTACTACTACTACTATTACTACAACCACTAATACTACTACCACTACTACCACTACTACGAATACTACTACCCATACTACTATCACTAGTACTACTACTACAACTACTACTACTAGTAGTACTTCCACTACTACCATTACTACTATTAATACTACTACTACTACTACTACTACTACTACTACTACTACTACTACTACTACTACTACGACTTCCACTATTACTTCTTAATTATTTTTCTTATTCTTATCTGCATTTCTTTAAACTGCATTTTTATTTGATTTGATTTACTATTACTATTGCTTCTACGATTACATACATAGACATTTGGCCAGCTGAAGCCAATTCATATAATTTATTTTATTTGTGTATTCCTCTAGCATTGTGATAATTCAAGTAAGACTGGAGATCCAGATATATATGAATTGTTTATGACAACCACTGTAATATTACATGAAGGGTAGCCAATATATTACAGGATACATGCAGTACAGACATATATTCTTTATAACACATTTCATTGAGGCCTTGCTATATCTTGATGGTGGTATTTATGCCACATGCCCATTAGTGTATTGACACCCATTGGGTTGTGGCCCACAGGCCTATGAGGAGAGGTTTAAGAAGTCAATGTTGTTTTTGATGAGATAGTAGACCATGCTTGTCCAGAACAGGCCTTTGAGACAGAAGCTCAGTAAGGGGCTTGTGTGTGGGCTCCTGATCTGGACTGGACAGCAGTAGTCACTGAGGGGGTCACTGAGGGGGTCACAGCAGGCTGTCAGTGGCCGCTGGTGTAGAGCAGTGAGAAACATAGTCAAAATAATACATTTTCTTTCTGCTTCATTATTGTCTTGACTTTCATAATGTGCGACCACACCCATGTAGATATGTCTGCTTGGCATAATGTGCTGTTGGATGTGTGTTCAGGACATATTGAACATCCATGTACCTGTGACAGATCGCGTCGACAAGCCAGCTCTTTCTCTTTCAAACCGTCTTTCAACAATTGTCATGAAGAGACAGGAATGGAGCGGATTTACATTGGCTGATATCTCAGTCCATCACCATCCAACATAACCCTTAGAACCTTCCCTCTACAAACGAATTAGGCTAAACAAGGAAGTGAGATGGGGAAATCAGAAAGCATGCACCTAGTTCTCACAGGTAAACGTTATATGCCCAAACTCAATATGATCAGAGTGAGATTTTCTCCAGTTTTCATAGTCAAACTGTAGCAGGCTCTCTCTCTCCTCCCTTGATTTGAACCCTTCCCCTTTCAAGTCCCACTTCATTGCACAGTGTTTCCAGGCTCTATTTTTGGTATCAATTGAGCCTGTGAATGAGGTTAACCCATGACTGACTTAGATATGATGTGTCTGTGGATGAGTTTAGCCCATGACTGACTTAGATATGATGTGTCTGTGGATGAGGTTAACCCATGACTGACTTAGATATGATGTGTCTGTGGATGAGGTTAACCCATGACTGACTTAGATATGATGATGATGAGGTTATGTGGATATGATGTGTCTGTGGAACCCATGACTGACTTAGATATGATGTGTCTGTGGATGAGGTTAACCCATGACTGACTTAGATATGATGTGTCTGTGGATGAGGTTAACCCATGACTGACTTAGATATGATGTGTCTGTGGATGAGGTTAACCCATGACTGACTTAGATATGATGTGTCTGTGGATGAGGTTAACCCATGATTGACTTAGATATGATGTGTCTGTGGATGAGGTTAACCCATGACTGACTTAGATATGATGTGTCTGTGTTTATTATATAAAGACGTTGAATAAGCCAATGGTCAGTATTCATCCTGAAGGGCTTTGGTTGACGCCTTTCCCAAAATAATATCGTCATTAGATGTCTTCCCCATAATATCTTTCTTTAATATCGTATATCATTGGATGTCTTCCCCATAATATCTTTCTTTAATAACGTACATCATTGGATGTCTTCCCCATAATATCTTTCTTTAATATCGTATATCATTGGATGTCTTCCCCATCATATGTTTCTTGGTGTTTTGCTCTGGCCTCAGCAATATAATGAAACATTTAGGAGCAGATACGTAGAACAGTAAACCAACACTGGAGGCCAGAATGGCAAAGATCTCCACAGCTACAGTGAACTTCCCAGGAGAGCTGACATAAGCTGGGATAAAGGTGATCCAGACTGCACAGAATATGAGCATGCTGAAGGTGATGAATTTGGCCTCATTGAAGTTATCAGGCAGCTTTCGAGCCAGAAAAGCCAGAACAAAGCCAAAGAGAGCCAGCAGTCCTATATACCCCAATAGAGCACAGAAACCAATAGCTGAACCCACATCACACTCTAGAATGATATTTTCCTTGTAGGTATTCATGTTCTTGTAGAGGAAAGGAGGTGGAGACTGTTAACCAAAGTACACAGATCAGGACCTGTATGAGAGTGAAAGCCAGAACACTGAGTCTCTGCTGTGGAGGACCAAACCATTTCATGATATTACTGGCTGGAAGTGTAGCCCTGAAGGCCATCAACACCACTATTGTTTTCCTCAGAACACAAGACATGCAGAGGACGAAGGTGATCCCAAACGCTGTGTGGCGCAGCATACAGGACCACTCAGAGGGCCGGCCAATGAAAGTAAGAGAACACAGAAAACACAGAGTCAAGGAGAAGAGCAGCAGGAAGCTCAGCTCAGAGTTGCTGGCCTTGACGATGTGAGTCTGTCTGTAGTGGAAGAATATCAGTGCTATTGTCATTGTCAGACACCCACCAAACACAGAGAAGGTTACCAAGTATAACCTTGAGTTCCCTGATGGTTATGTACTCCATCCCTTTCAAATTGCAGTTATCTCCCTCTTCGTTTGACTTGTTGCACATCTCGCTGTATCTGAAAGCATAAACAGTTTGATTATGTACAGCGAGTACATCTTTAGATAGACCAGTAAAGTGCTGGCTGAGATTCTTCCCCACATGAACATGATGAAGGCTAGTGTAAATGCTATGAGGTGGTGTTGCTGACCCGTCTGCACAGGAGAGGCTGTTGAAGCAGCAGACAGGTTTCTTCTTAACGAAGGCCCGGCTGGTACCTGGCAGACAGCTCTCACTGAAGATAGACCTGGGTAAATGGAACACACAGACGCACTTTAAATCAAGGGACCCCTCATATTTAGTCGCAATCACACATAATCATACATTATTCTTTAATACAAAATGTTCACTGTAAATAGACTTTGCCTAAAGGAGTACAGTCACACACAAGGCCATTCAGAACAGTTACACAGACCATCTCCCTAACAGGTCCCTTACCACAGGCCAATGGCCTGCCCAGACAGCACTCAAATTGCTGGCTCTCTGGCTGTGAGGCATCATAGTAGCCAATGGTCTCAATCAAGATGTACCCTATGTTATCCATCAGCCAGTTGACCAGGCCGTAGACCTCCGATGCGTCTCCCTGCCCATCAATAACACCCTCTCACCATGCTGACCAGGGCATAGCCATCAATATCACCCTCTCAGCATGCTGACCAGGCCTTAGCCATCAATAACACCCTCTCAGCATGCTGACCAGGCCTTAGCCATCAATAACACACTCCCAGCATGCTGACCAGGCGTTAGCCATCAATAACACCCTCTCAGCATGCTGACCAGGCCTTAGCCATCAATACCACCCTCTCACCATGCAGACCAGGGCATAGCCATCAATAACACCCTCTCAGCATGCTGACCAGGGCTTAGCCATCAATAACACCCTCTCAGCATGCTGACCAGGGCATAGCCATCAATAACACCCTCTCAGCATGCTGACCAGGGCTTAGCCATCAATAACACCCTCTCAGCATGCTGACCAGGGCATAGCCATCAATAACACCCTCTCAGCATGCTGACCAGGGCTTAGCCATCAATAACACCCTCTCAGCATGCTGACCAGGGCATAGCCATCAATAACACCCTCTCATCATGCTGACCAGGCCTTAGCCATCAATAACACCCTCTCAGCATGCTGACCAGGGCTTAGCCATCAATAACACCCTCTCACCATGCTGACCAGGGTATAGCCATCAATAACACCCTCTCACCATGCTGACCAGGGTATAGCCATCAATAACACCCTCTCACCATGCCAACCAGGGTATAGCCATCAATAACACCCTCTCACCATGCTGACCAGGGTATAGCCATCAATAACACCCTCTCACCATGCCAACCAGGGTATAGCCATCAATAACACCCTCTCACCATGCTGACCAGGGTATAGCCATCAATAACACCCTCTCACCATGCTGACCAGGGCTTAGCCATCAATAACACCCTCTCAGCATGCTGACCAGGGCTTAGCCATCAATAACACCCTCTCACCATGCTGACCAGGGTATAGCCATCAATAACACCCTCTCACCATGCTGACCAGGGTATAGCCATCAATAACACCCTCTCACCATGCCAACCAGGGTATAGCCATCAATAACACCCTCTCACCATGCTGACCAGGGTATAGCCATCAATAACACCCTCTCACCATGCTGACCAGGGTATAGCCATCAATAACACCCTCTCAGCATGCTGACCAGGGCTTAGCCATCAATAACACCCTCTCACCATGCCAACCAGGGTATAGCCATCAATAACACCCTCTCAGCATGCTGACCAGGGCTTAGCCATCAATAACACCCTCTCACCATGCTGACCAGGGTATAGCCATCAATAACACCCTCTCACCATGCTGACCAGGGTATAGCCATCAATAACACCCTCTCACCATGCTTAGTGGTGAAATTCAAGTGGGTGAGGTAATGCAACACCAGGAGGTCTTTTTAAACACAATCTTGCTTTCTCCACCTTCCTCGCATCACAGGCTACAGGTGTTATGTGTTGGTTTAGTAAAGACACAGTGTCACAGGCTACAGGTGTTATTTATTGGCTTAGTAAAGACACAGTGTCACAGGCTACAGGTTTTATTTATTGGCTTAGTAAAGACACAGTGTCACAGGCTACAGGTTTTATTTATTGGCTTAGTAAAGACACAGTGTCACAGGCTACAGGTTTTATTTATTGGCTTAGTAAAGACACAGTGTCACAGGCTACAGGTTTTATTTATTGGCTTAGTAAAGCCACAGTGTCACAGGCTAAAGATATTATTTGTTGGTTTAGTAAAGCCACAGTGTCACAGGCTACAGGTGTTATTTGTTGGTTTAGTAAAGCCACTCTCAGATGCAGACACACTGAATTAACAACCATTTAATAATCCAACAGGGGCAGGCAATTGGCTGGTAAAGGCAGGCAGGGGTCAGTAAACCAGAGGTGGGGCAACGCTACCGGACAGCAGGCAGGCTCAAGGTCAGGGTAGGCAGAGTGGTCAGGCAGGCGGAATCAGAGTCAGGACAGGCAATGGTCAAAACCAGGAGGGCGAGAAAAAGAGAGACTGAGAAAAGCAGGAGTTAATAACAAACACACTGGTTGACTTGACAAACAAGACTAACTGGCAAAAGACAGACAGAGAACACAGGTATAAATACACAGGGGATAATAGGAAAGATGGACGACACCTGGAGGGGGGTGGAGACAATCACAAAGACAGGTGAAACAGATCAGGGTGTGACAGCCACAGAGTTTCAGGCTAAAGGTGTTCTTTTTTGGCCTTGTTACCATAGTCACTGTTGGTTCTGATGGCCCCCACCCAAGTCCAGTCAAAGTGTTTGACCAGCTGGGCCATGGCTCTGCTCATGTAGAGGTCACTAGAAACGGTTCTGAAGTATGAAGGGTATTGCCTTCTGTTACTCAGACAAGCACAGCTGGCTGAATGATTGAGCTGGAAGACAAAAAAAAACACAAAACAGTTCATTTGAACACACTGCTCTGATGTTGCCATTCTGTTAAAAGTAGCACATAGGCAAGACAGTATTTTCACCTAGTATCATCTCCATGTTATGTGCCATGCCAGACACTCCCTGACTCACCACTGGTATGTAGAAGGGCTCCATGGTAGGTGCCATGCCAGACACTCCCTGACTCACCACTGGTATGTAGAAGGGCTCCATGGACGTGCCATGTCAGACACTCCCTGACTCACCACTGGTATGTAGAAGGGCTCCATGGTAGGTGCCATGCCAGACACTCCCTGACTCACCACTGGTATGTAGAAGGGCTCCATGGTAGGTGCCATGTCAGACACTCCCCGACTCACCACTGGTATGTAGAAGGCCTCCATGGTAGGTGCCATGCCAGACACTCCCTGACTCACCACTGGTATGTAGAAGGGCTCCATGGTAGGTGCCATGTCAGAGACTCCTGACTCACCACTGGTATGTGGATGGGCTCCATGGTAGGTGCCATGTCAGAGACTCCCTGACTCACCACTGGGATGTGGAAGGGCTCCATGGTAGGTGCCATGTCAGAGACTCCCTGACTCATCACTGGTATGTAGAAGGGCTCCATGGTAGGTGCCATGTCAGAGACTCCCTGACTCACCACTGGTATGTGGAAGGGCTCCATGGTAGGTGCCATGTCAGACACTCCCTGACTCACCACTGGTATGTGGAAGGGCTCCATGGTAGGTGCCATGTCAGACACTCCCTGACTCACCACTGGTATGTAGAAGGGCTCCATGGTAGGTGCCATGTCAGACACTCCCTGACTCACCACTGGTATGTAGAAGGGCTCCATGGACGTGCCATGTCAGACACTCCCTGACTCACCACTGGTATGTAGAAGGGCTCCATGGTAGGTGCCATGTCAGACACTCCCTGACTCACCACTGGTATGTAGAAGGGCTCCATGGTAGGTGCCATGTCAGACACTCCCTGACTCACCACTGGTATGTAGAAGGGCTCCATGGTAGGTGCCATGTCAGACACTCCCTGACTCACCACTGGTATGTAGAAGGGCTCCATGGTAGGTGCCATGTCAGACACTCCCTGACTCACCACTGGTATGTGGAAGGGCTCCATGGACGTGCCATGTCAGACACTCCCTGACTCACCACTGGTATGTAGAAGGGCTCCATGGTAGGTGCCATGTCAGACACTCCCTGACTCACCACTGGTATGTGGAAGGGCTCCATGGTAGGTGCCATGTCAGACACTCCCTGACTCACCACTGGTATGTAGAAGGGCTCCATGGTAGGTGCCATGTCAGACACTCCCTGACTCACCACTGGTATGTAGAAGGGCTCCATGGACGTGCCATGTCAGACACTCCCTGACTCACCACTGGTATGTAGAAGGGCTCCATGGACGTACCATGTCAGACACTCCCTGACTCACCACTGGTATGTAGAAGGGCTCCATGGACGTGCCATGTCAGACACTCCCTGACTCACCACTGGTATGTAGAAGGGCTCCATGGAGGTGCCATGTCAGACACTCCCTGACTCACCACTGGTATGTGGAAGGGCTCCATGGAGGTGCCATGTCAGACACTCCCTGACTCACCACTGGTATGTAGAAGGGCTCCATGGTAGGTGCCATGTCAGACACTCCCTGACTCACCACTGGTATGTAGAAGGGCTCCATGGTAGGTGCCATGTCAGACACTCCCTGACTCACCACTGGTATGTAGAAGGGCTCCATGGTAGGTGCCATGTCAGACACTCCCTGACTCACCACTGGTATGTAGAAGGGCTCCATGGTAGGTGCCATGTCAGACACTCCCTGACTCACCACTGGTATGTAGAAGGGCTCCATGGTAGGTGCCATGTCAGACACTCCCTGACTCACCACTGGTATGTGGAAGGGCTCCATGGTAGGTGCCATGTCAGACACTCCCTGACTCACCACTGGTATGTAGAAGGGCTCCATGGTAGGTGCCATGTCAGACACTCCCTGACTCACCACTGGTATGTAGAAGGGCTCCATGGTAGGTGCCATGCCAGACACTCCCTGACTCACCACTGGTATGTAGAAGGGCTCCATGGACGTGCCATGTCAGACACTCCCTGACTCACCACTGGTATGTAGAAGGGCTCCATGGTAGGTGCCATGCCAGACACTCCCTGACTCACCACTGGTATGTAGAAGGGCTCCATGGTAGGTGCCATGTCAGACACTCCCCGACTCACCACTGGTATGTAGAAGGCCTCCATGGTAGGTGCCATGCCAGACACTCCCTGACTCACCACTGGTATGTAGAAGGGCTCCATGGTAGGTGCCATGTCAGAGACTCCCTGACTCACCGCTGGTATGTGGATGGGCTCCATGGTAGGTGCCATGCCAGAGACTCCCTGACTCACCACTGGGATGTAGAAGGGCTCCATGGTAGGTGCCATGTCAGAGACTCCCTGACTCACCACTGGTATGTAGAAGGGCTCCATGGTAGGTGCCATGTCAGAGACTCCCTGACTCACCACTGGTATGTGGAAGGGCTCCATGGTAGGTGCCATGTCAGACACTCCCTGACTCACCACTGGTATGTGGAAGGGCTCCATGGTAGGTGCCATGTCAGACACTCCCTGACTCACCACTGGTATGTAGAAGGGCTCCATGGTAGGTGCCATGTCAGACACTCCCTGACTCACCACTGGTATGTAGAAGGGCTCCATGGACGTGCCATGTCAGACACTCCCTGACTCACCACTGGTATGTAGAAGGGCTCCATGGACGTGCCATGTCAGACACTCCCTGACTCACCACTGGTATGTAGAAGGGCTCCATGGTAGGTGCCATGTCAGACACTCCCTGACTCACCACTGGTATGTAGAAGGGCTCCATGGTAGGTGCCATGTCAGACACTCCCTGACTCACCACTGGTATGTAGAAGGGCTCCATGGTAGGTGCCATGTCAGACACTCCCTGACTCACCACTGGTATGTGGAAGGGCTCCATGGACGTGCCATGTCAGACACTCCCTGACTCACCACTGGTATGTAGAAGGGCTCCATGGTAGGTGCCATGTCAGACACTCCCTGACTCACCACTGGTATGTGGAAGGGCTCCATGGTAGGTGCCATGTCAGACACTCCCTGACTCACCACTGGTATGTAGAAGGGCTCCATGGTAGGTGCCATGTCAGACACTCCCTGACTCACCACTGGTATGTAGAAGGGCTCCATGGACGTGCCATGTCAGACACTCCCTGACTCACCACTGGTATGTAGAAGGGCTCCATGGACGTGCCATGTCAGACACTCCCTGACTCACCACTGGTATGTAGAAGGGCTCCATGGACGTGCCATGTCAGACACTCCCTGACTCACCACTGGTATGTAGAAGGGCTCCATGGACGTACCATGTCAGACACTCCCTGACTCACCACTGGTATGTGGAAGGGCTCCATGGACGTACCATGTCAGACACTCCCTGACTCACCACTGGTATGTAGAAGGGCTCCATGGTAGGTGCCATGTCAGACACTCCCTGACTCACCACTGGTATGTAGAAGGGCTCCATGGTAGGTGCCATGTCAGACACTCCCTGACTCACCACTGGTATGTAGAAGGGCTCCATGGTAGGTGCCATGTCAGACACTCCCTGACTCACCACTGGTATGTAGAAGGGCTCCATGGTAGGTGCCATGTCAGACACTCCCTGACTCACCACTGGTATGTAGAAGGGCTCCATGGTAGGTGCCATGTCAGACACTCCCTGACTCACCACTGGTATGTAGAAGGGCTCCATGGTAGGTGCCATGTCAGACACTCCCTGACTCACCACTGGTATGTGGAAGGGCTCCATGGACGTGCCATGTCAGACACTCCCTGACTCACCACTGGTATGTAGAAGGGCTCCATGGTAGGTGCCATGTCAGACACTCCCTGACTCACCACTGGTATGTGGAAGGGCTCCATGGTAGGTGCCATGTCAGACACTCCCTGACTCACCACTGGTATGTAGAAGGGCTCCATGGTAGGTGCCATGTCAGACACTCCCTGACTCACCACTGGTATGTAGAAGGGCTCCATGGACGTGCCATGTCAGACACTCCCTGACTCACCACTGGTATGTAGAAGGGCTCCATGGACGTACCATGTCAGACACTCCCTGACTCACCACTGGTATGTAGAAGGGCTCCATGGACGTGCCATGTCAGACACTCCCTGACTCACCACTGGTATGTAGAAGGGCTCAATGGACGTGCCATGTCAGACACTCCCTGACTCACCACTGGTATGTAGAAGGGCTCCATGGACGTACCATGTCAGACACTCCCTGACTCACCACTGGTATGTGGAAGGGCTCCATGGACGTACCATGTCAGACACTCCCTGACTCACCACTGGTATGTAGAAGGGCTCCATGGTAGGTGCCATGTCAGACACTCCCTGACTCACCACTGGTATGTAGAAGGGCTCCATGGTAGGTGCCATGTCAGACACTCCCTGACTCACCACTGGTATGTAGAAGGGCTCCATGGTAGGTGCCATGTCAGACACTCCCTGACTCACCACTGGTATGTAGAAAGGCTCCATGGTAGGTGCCATGTCAGACACTCCCTGACTCACCACTGGTATGTAGAAGGGCTCCATGGTAGGTGCCATGTCAGACACTCCCTGACTCACCACTGGTATGTGGAAGGGCTCCATGGACGTGCCATGTCAGACACTCCCTGACTCACCACTGGTATGTAGAAGGGCTCCATGGTAGGTGCCATGTCAGACACTCCCTGACTCACCACTGGTATGTAGAAGGGCTCCATGGTGCGTGCCATGCCTATAGTGGAGGTGGTGGTCTCCCCTATGACAGCGTGTACGGTGGTCGGGCTTGGTTCAGCTCTGTGGCCCCTCCTCATATCCGTTTATCAGATTCAGGGACACCCGCACAGAGGGTGAGGCACAAGTTAAAAGGATCCTGTAGCCCAGAGACAGCCCTGGCAGCAGCTCAGAGCTGTTATTGATCTCCACTATGGCAAAGATCATGTTCTGGTTGTACTGGAGCTCACCTGGGTCATTTTGTATGATGCCCCTGAATGTTTTAAAGGAGTTTTGGATATGAGTGATGGACATATGGCTTACATATTCAAACCTGAGGATTTAACTGTAAAGATTTTCACAGACAGCGGACCCAAACCCCTTTATCATGCAAAACCCGGGAGTTTTTCTCCTGCGCTGCATATGAGAGAATGGCTTAAGATAAGGCTAGCGCTCTGTCAAATTGAACAGGCCCTGAATATCTCTCCTTAGGCTATGCATTGGAAGAGCTTGTGTGGGGCGGGCGCAGTGATTTGAAAGCCATAAGGATCTCTTCAATGGCATATAGCCCCGAATCCAATGTGACAATTTGATAGTAAAAAAGCAACAAAGTCTGTCTGTCCATATGTATGTTCCAAAGCCTGCAAGGATGTAACCTTTTTCATGCCCGTGTTTAGCTTTAAATGGGTTGATTACCCATTATTCATAACCCTGATGAAAAAGATGGACAGTCTTTTCCAAACGTGAACAATTACGTCGCTGGCCGCTTCTATCCTTAAGACAAACACAGGGTCTACAGGATAGATGTTTGATCTATCCATTAGGTGAAAACTTACGGAGCCTTGACGGAGCGTGTGTGGGATATCCTGCGAGCAAGAGAGTCTGTCTTGACGGTGGTGAATTGGAGACAGATGGATGTAGAAACATATAGCCGGGCCCTTTATCTGTAATAAAGGAATAGTAAAAATGTTAAAATAATTATAGCATGTTTTAAAAGGTCTGTACCTAAGATTTAGAATTAAAGGGTATTAATGCTATATCTCACCCCTTAACGAACGGGAATCTCTCGCTTTCTCTATCACCTCGGTCTGTAGTGGAGAAATGAAATGTCTTAAAAAAATGTTTATATGAATACAGTCTTTCCTACAACAGCATGTTATAAAGATTTAAAGGTTATTAAAAGATTAGTACTGTGTCTGGTAATGATATATAACTGTTGTACAACCAATGTTTATATATAAATGTTTCAATATTGCGCAGTAAAATTGTTTAAGTAATTATAACATGTTTTAAAAAGGTCTGTAAAAAATATTATGAATAAGTTGTTTTAAAGCGGTATCTCACCTTTAACGAAGGGGCCTGGAGAAAAAAAGGCTTTTGAAAAATATGTGTGCTTGTGTGGGGGTGTGCTTGTGTGGGGGGTGTGCTTGTGTGGGGGGTGTGCTTGTGTGGGGGGGTGTGCTTGGGTGGGGGTGTGTGCTTGCAATGGGGGGGTGTGCTTGTGTGGGGGGTGTGCTTGCAATGGGGGTGTGTGCTTGTGGGGGGGTGTGCTTGTGGGGGGGTGCTTGCAATGGGGGGGTGTGCTTGCAATGGGGGATGTGCTTGCAATGGGGGGTGTGCTTGTGGGGGGTTCTTGTGGGGGGTGCTTGCAATGGGGTGTGTGATTGCAATGGGGGATGTGCTTGCAATGGGGGGTGCTTGTGGGGGTATGCTTGTGGGGGGGTGCTTGTGTGGGGGGTGTGCTTGCAATGGGGGGATGTGCTTGCAATGGGGGATGTGCTTGCAATGGCGGGATGTGCTTGCAATAGGGGGTGTGTGCTTGGGGGTGGGGTGCTTGCAATAGGGGGTGTGCTTGTGGGGGGTGTGCTTGCAATAGGGGTGTGCTTGCAATGGGGTGTGCTTGTGGGGGGGGCTTGTGGGGGGGGGGGGGTGGGAGAATGTATGTATGTGTGTTTTAAAACAAAAGGCGGTGGGGGCGTGTGTCTCTGCATGGGACGTTTGAAACCAAAAAGGTGCGTGCGGCTGTTTTGGATTGTGTGTGCGTCTCTTCAATTGGGCTTTCCACTTTCGATTCATTACCACACATGCCTTTCAAATACGTATTTATCTCACCCCCAAGGATGTGGGGGGCTAAAAAGTCAAACAACCCCGGCAGAATATATCTTGTCGAGACAACCTCCTACGGTTTAATTAAAACATATGTTGTTTCTAATCAGCACATATACTAACGCCCCCCACCCCGGTCTATACATTTACATCGTCACCCCCCAAGCTGCTACCCCTGAGGTTGTAGGAAATCAAAATGCTGGCAGACAGAATATGACGAGAAAACCACCCGTTGTTTTTGGGTCTCTAAACATTCTGGGGTATTATATGACCATTTCTGTATACAGGATGTCTCCCGATAAACGTCACTCCCGCTCTGTAAACTAATTACAGAATATCTCTCCTTAGAGACACGACCACAGAGCAAGGCTAGTGACAACAGATACTATCCATTCTGTACGTACGGCAAAAGTGAAACTCCAGACAAGGCCACCAGCCCCGAAGAGTTAGTAGCCCGGAACAGCTAAAAGATCATCTGTGAATCCGTCCTAATGGAGCTTTCTGAATGTGAGATAGTGAAAATAATATATTACATTTGGATGTGTTAGGTATTTTATGGGAATTTTGGGATATTACATTTTGATATTATTGTAGTATTAAACAGTACTTATATGTGTCACGTTCTGACCTTTATTTCCTTTGTTTTGTCATTATTTAGTATGGTCAGGGCGTGAGTTGGGGTGGGCAGTCTATGTTTGTTTTTCTATGATTTGGGTATTTCTGTGGTTCGGCCTAGTATGGTTCTCAATCAGAGGCAGGTGTCATTAGTTGTATCTGATCGGGAACCATATTTAGGTAGCCTGGGTTTCACTGTGTGTTTGTGGGTGATTGTTCCTGTCTCTGTGTTTGCACCAGATAGGGCTGTTTTGGTTTTTCCACATTTCTTGTTTTGTTAGTTTATTAATGTATAGTGTCTTTATTAAAGAACCATGAATAACCACCACGCTGCGTTTTGGTCCGCCTCTCCACCTCAAGAAAACCGTTACAATATGTTTTTTTTAACTGGGGCCAACGATTTTTAAGGTAATATGTCAAATGCATATATTCTTATAATTAAAAAATGTGTTTATATATCTTATAAATTTGTGTTAATATTATGTAACGTTTCTAGGGTATCCGTCCTTTACCCAGTTGCTCTGGGGAATAAATGGTTTGGAACAGCCTTCATAAGAGGATTCAGCAGAGCAAAACGCATGCAGCCAGTCCCCATCACACGATTGTCCACGTAAATCCATTAATAACATCCATAAGAATATATATACAAAAAATATATATATAAACAAAAAGTGTGCACCCTATATTAAACTATTTTGTATTTACAGCTGACAGACCACAAAGAAGGATCCCGGCTGCAATATGGACTCTGAACCATTACAGCGGAGACGATGACATAGATGCTATTCTCCCGTTCTGTACGAACGTTTTTTCAGACAAACCGAGAACCTCGGCTATAACCGCCACATCAACTCCCCCTGGAACCTCCACCCACACACTCCATATTCCAGACCCAAACAAGCAACGCACAACTTATGCGCAAGTGCATTGCGCAGAATCACCCCAGCCATATGAACAGACAGACTTCGTCGCTTTTGTACTATCAAATTGTTCACATGCTAAAATTGTCACTTCGGGGCTATATGCCATTGAAAATATCCTTATGGCTTTCAAGTCACTGCGCCCGCACACAAGCTCTTCCAATGCATAGCCTGGCAGGTTTGTACCACTCAGGGCCTGTTCAATTTGACAGAGCGCTAGCCTTATCTTAGGCAATTTTCTCATACTCAGTGCAGGAGAAACTCCCGGGTTTGCATGATAAAGGGGTGTCACGCCTTGGTCTTAGTATTTTGTGTTTTCTTTAATATTTGATCAGGCCAGGGTGTGACATGGGTTTATGTTGTTGTATTTCGTATTGGGGTTTTGTATTATTGGGATTGTGGCTGAGTAGGGGTGTTGTATGGGCTTGGCTGCCTGAGGCGGTTCTCAATCAGAGTCAGGTGATTCTCGTTGTCTCTGATTGGGAACCGTATTTAGGTAGCCTGGTTTCGCTTTGTATTTCGTGGGTGATTGTTCCTGTCTCTGTGTCGTTTCACCAGATAGGCTGTAATTAGGTTTCACGTTCCGTTTGTTGTTTAGTATTTTGTATAGTTATTTCATGTGTCACTTTTACTATTAAAGTCATGAGTAACCACTACTCTGCATTTCGGTCCGACTCTCATTCTACAAACGAAGAACGCCGTTACAAGGGGTTTGGTACCGCTGTCTGTGAAAATCTTCACAGTTGAATCCACAGGTTTGAATATGTAAGCCATATGTCAATCACTCATATCCAAAACTCCTTTAAAACATTCAGGGGCATCATACAAAATGTCCTCGAGGATTTTATCATTGGATTCGTGACAAGAGATGCATAGCACCCCGAGAATTGGCATAGGAGACATCATTTTCTGTTTAATGTTCTGGGTTTTATTTAAAACATCTTGTTTAGTGTTCTGGGGCCGCTCGTGTTGTTCTGGGCCTTATTTATAATGCGTCTGCCGCCTACACAATCCCCCCAGACATTCCTGCTTCATAGACAACAACCCTAAAGGCAATAAAATAGGGTGGGTGTGGGGTCATCCTCTTTGAAATGTTCAAACACATACCCCCCCCCCAGTTCCACGAGGTCCCTACACATCAATCATAATGACAAGTTCAAAGGAATAGATGCAATATAGCCATAAAATAACACACACACTCTAACACGTGACAACAGTGTTGTGTCTTTGGGTATGCCGGATTAAGTGATATGACATGCTATTCTATAAAATCCTTTCTCTGTAATTAATATTAACTGATCGAGCTAATCATGGAAATGTAATTAACTAGAAAGTCGGGGCACCACGAAATAATATTTATAGAGCTGTTATCTTCCGAATAAACTCTTAAAGATCTAGTAATATTTTACATCAATAGCAGTCAATATTAATCGTCACCTTATTTCAGTCTCATCTGAAAGTTGTAAATTCTTAGTTATCTGCACGAACCCAGTCTTCACTATGAGTCATCCATACATCAATTGTCTTAAATCATTTATTTACTAACTAAGTAATTCACAGAAATGCATAAACAAACAGTAGATAGTTACAAGGAAAAGATAATGGAGTTTTCCTAGTGGGATAAACCAGCATTGCGGCTTGGTGTACAAAGGGGAAGAGGGGGTCGACTGAGATAAGACAACACACATTTGATAATTATAACAATTGTAATGCTAATCCCTTGCACATTCGGGAACAATTGCAATCAATATATATTTTTACGCTCAGTGTGTCGTCGGGATCTCTGTTGAAACGTTTGTTTCTGTTGGAGAGTCTGTCCGCCCTCTCTCTCTCTCTCTGTCGTGGTTAGTATGGATAGTTCAGAGTGACATTCAATCACGTCGTTATAGAATAGATGTTTCTGCGGTTGTCGGTCTTCGCGTTCAATGATACCGAATTCCTGCAGACTAGTAATTTAATCAAACACTTGTTCTTATTCTGTTGGTATCGATAGTCTAAGAGTTTAACCTCTTCAACCTATGGGGGCGCTATTTCATTATTGGATAAAAAAAACGTGCCCGTTTTAAGCACAATATTTTGTCACAAAAAGATGCTCGACTATGCATATAATTGACAGCTTTGGAAAGAAAACACTCTGACGTTTCCAAAACTGCAAAGATATTATCTGTGAGTGCCCCAGAACTGATGCTACAGGCGAAACCAAGATGAAACTTCAAACAGGAAATGAGCAGGATTTTTGAGGCTCTGTTTTTCATTGTCTCCTTATATGGCTGTGAAAGCGCCTGCCCTTTCTATCGTTTCTCCAAGTTGTCTGCAGCATTGTGACGTATTTGTAGGCATATCATTGGAAGATTGGCCATAAGAGACTACATTTACCAGGTGTCCGCCCGGTGTCCTTTGTTGAAATTGCTGCGTAATTTCCAAGATGCTCGCATTCATCCATGTGATTGAGACAGAGAGGAGACTTCCAGGAACGGTATATCATGAAGAGATATGTGAAAAACACCTTGAGGATTGATTCTAAACAACGTTTACCATGTTTCAGTCGATATTATGGAGTTAATGTGGAAAAAAGTTTGGCGTTTTGATGAATGAATTTTCGTTTTTTTTTGGTAGCCAAACATGACACAGAAAACGGACTTCGGATTTCTCCTGCACAAATAATCTTCCAGGAAAAACTGAACATTTGCTATCTAACTGAGAGTCTCCTCATTGAAAACATCCGAAGTTCTTCAAAGGTAAATTACTTTATTTGAATGGTTTTCTGGTTTTTGTGAAAATGTTGCCTGCTGAATGCTAACGCTAAATGCTATGCTAACTATCAATGCTTTTACACAAATGCTTGTTTTGCTATGGTTGAGAAGCATATTTTTGAAAATCTGAGATGACACTGTTGTTAACAAAAGACTAAGCTTGAGAGCTAGCATATTTATTTCATTTAATTTGCGATTTTCATGAATAGTTAACGTTGCGTTATGGTAATGAGCTTGAGGCTGTAGTCACGATCCCGGATCCGGGATGGCTCGACGCAAGAAGTTAACCACGTGGTATGGTTAAAAGATTCACCAATCGTCTCAAACCTTGGCCCTCTCTTTATCGAGGTAAGCTGGTCTGCAACCTTTGTCCTCTCGTGATTGAGAGAAACATGGTCTGTTGAGGAATTCTCAAGGTGGGGGTTTTATTCGGAAGAGCAGAAAAAGGCTGTCTCATGACGCCAAGTCCTGGCTGTGTTCATGGGGGCGTGCCAGTGACTTAAGTGAAACTTTACACAGAAATACAATTCTCTCACATTACATCATTACATAGCATCCCATAATTTCACAAATAGTTTAATCTTTCCTCATTCATCCTGTACAGAAATTAGATGCAAGCCTCATAACTGAGGCTATTATATAAACAGAGTTTTGGTAATGTGGCCGTATTGTCTCTCATGAGTTTCACAAAATTGTCCCAAACGGACCAGTTCGTAGCTAGATGCTTCACCGATCTTTTATACCTTCTCCAGAACATAAATGTTGATCAGACCTCAAGTTCTGTGAGGTGGAAGAAATTCCTTTGTTTTCTCTATGAAAACATCCCTCTCTATATACTGTGGCCATGAGGAGATAATCTCCTCCAGGAATTTACGACCTGAGGTCGCAGCAGCCTGAATGTAGGAGACAGAGATAGATGGATGGGCTTGCTGTACCCAAAGAGGGCAACGTCATGATAACAGGAACAGGATGCACTTATATTGGCATAACCGCGTGACACCTTCCCGCCAGGATGTCCTGACCGGATGCCCATATTTGGGCATGTACGTGTCATCCGGACATAGGCTCATAAATCAGACGTTTGACGTGCGACGTCTACTTTATTCTCTCTACTGGATTTTGGTGAAAGGAGAAAATGTCTCCTAAGTTGATGTCTCCCTCGTTTGAGAGCTGTGACAGTTATTTTGTTCCATAACATCTGCACACAGGCTCCCCAGCCTTAGCTGTGACTGTTAGTGGAGTGATCACCAGGAGATCTTCCAGCTGCGGTGTCTCACATGTTAGGGTCCTGACAGCACTCCCTCTGTAATCCTTGATATGTTACCGTTAATGATGGGTGGGATGCTATCGGAGATTATCCCTCTCGTGGTGTGGGGGCTGTGCTTTGGCAAAGCGGGTGGGGTTAAATCCTTTCTGGTTGGGCTGTCTGGGGGTATCGTAGGACAGGGCCACAGTGTTCCCCTCACCCTGTCTCAGCCTCCAGTATCTATGCTGCAATAGTCTATGTGCTGGGGTCTAATTCTCCCATCTCTCTCTCTCTCTCCCCTCCCGGAGGACCTGAGACCTTGGACCATGCCGCAGCACTACCTGGCCTGATGACTCCTGGCTGTCCCGAGTCCACCTGGTCGTGCTGCTGCTCCAGTTTCAACTGTTCTGCCTGCGGCTATGGAACCCAGACCTGTTCACCGGATGTTCCACCTTGTCACGGACCTGCTGTTTTCGACTCTCTCTCTCTCTCTCTCTCTCTATCCTTCTCTAACGCTCCTGCTGTCTCAACCACTGAAAGCTCGGCTATGAAAAGCAATCTGACATTTACTCCTGAGGTGCTGACCTGTTTCACCTTCTACAACCACTGATTATTATTTGACCCTGCTGGTCATCTATGAACATTTGAACATCTTGAAGAACCATCTGGCCTTAATGGCCATGTACTCTTATAATCTCAATCCAGCACAGCCAGAAGAGGACTGGCCACCCCTCAGAGCCTGGTTCCTCTCTAAGTTTACTAGGTTTTGGCCTTGCAAGGGAGTTTTTCTTAGCCACGGTGCTTCTATATAAAAATAGATAACTGTGCTTCTCCAAGCATGCAATTATAGCCTAGGAATATAGCCTACGGTATGGATAATTTGATTGAGACCATACTAAACAGCATATAGACGTACTTGATGTTGCGCACAGTGCGGAGAATCAGAGATGAAGGGCGGCATCGGGCACACATGGAGATTTAGCCTAATAAGCAACTCATTCTAAAACAATTAAAAATATTGAAATGTCAAAAATGAAAAATTACATGACCCTCTTCTGGACTAGATAAAAAAAAAAAAACATCCCCCTGAATTAAATTGAAACCTTTTTCCTCCAGGTCCCTGTTCTGTAAACTACATTACTGTGATTTTACATGACTTTTCCCCATTATGTGTTTTTTTGTATTTTTCTCTGGTTTAAGTAATATGATATAACACTTTGGACCAAATATACAGAAAAGCAACCCAAAACTGGAGGCCAAAATGGCAAATATCTCTACAGCTACTGTGAACTTCCCAGGAGAGCTGACATAAGCTGGTATAAAGGTGATCCAGACTGCACAGAATATGAGCATGCTGAAGGTGATGAATTTGGCCTCACTGAAATTATCAGGCAGCTTTCGAGCCAGAAAAGCCAGCACAAAGCACAAGAGAGCCAGCAGTCCTATATACCCCAACACAGCCCAGAAACCAATAGCTGAACCCACATCACACTCTAGAATGACCTTTTCAGTGGCGTGGGCTGTGTTTTTGACTGGGACTGAAGGAGCTAGAGCTAACCAGAGAACACATATAACCACCTGTAGGAGGGTACAACTGAACACACTGATTCTCTGGAGAGGAATAGAGCACTGGGGAACTGTATTGCCTGGCATTGTGGCCTGGAAAGCTATCACCACTGCTATGGTCTTTGCCAGGACGCAGGACATACACAGAGCAAAGGTGATCCCAAACGCTGTGTGGCGCAACATACAGGACCACTCAGAGGGCCGGCCAATGAAAGTAAGAGAACACAGAAAACACAGAGTCAAGGAGAAGAGCAGCAGGAAGCTCAGCTCAGAGTTGCTGGCCTTGACGATCGGAGTCTCTCGGAAGCAAAAGAAGATCAATGACACCACTATGGTCAAACATGCTCCAACCAATGAGATTGTAGCCAGGAGGATTCCCATGGTTTCGTCAAATGAGAGAAATTCCACCACCTTTCGGACACATCGACTCTTGTCTCCGTTGGACCAGTATTCCAGGGAACACTGTGTGCATTTAGCTGAATCTACAAGGAAAACGCTATAGTCAATCTGATCTATAGTCACGTTGTGTATTATATTCTAGAAGATAACACATTCTACATTTTATGTATCTATTTGGTAAGTGGATTTGGTTAGTATCAGTCAGAGCGACATCAGAGGCCGCTAGTGGCCCCCAGAGCAAAAATAAATGTTGCTTAGGGCTCCCAGAAGGCTACACTCTTAGAAAAAACATGCTATCTAGAACCAAAAGGGATTCTTTCGGCGGTCCCCATAGGAGAACCCTTTCAAGAACACTATTTGGTTCCAGGTAGAACCATTTTGTGTTCCATATAAAACGTTTTCCAAAGAGGGTTCTACATGGAACACAAAAGAGTTCTACCTGGAACCAAAAAGAGTTCAACCTGGAACCAAAAAGGGTTATCCTATGGGGACACCCGAAGAACCCTTTTGGAACCCTTTTTTCTACGAGTATAGGGCCGGCGGTGGTATCAGTTGTCTCACCTGTTAGGTTGCTGATCTCTCCAGCAGCACAGGGGATACAGGAAAAACAGCAGACTGGCATTCCTTTGATCTCTGCTTGGCGGTACCCTGGGAGGCAGCTGTCACTACACACAGACCGAGGCCTCTGAAACACAATACAACACCTGCTCACTCCCTCTTCCTGTCTCTCTCTCTCTTTACTCCTTCACTCACATTATTAAACCCATTGGTTACACAATCATTCAATTCATTCTCACAGTGTGTGTCAACAGATTTCTACCATCAATTCAAATATATTTAATGTAATAATCAGTATTTTGTTTAAGTACCTGTACTTGCTACCATGTGTTTTCTGTGTAACTGTGTACCTTTAAGGGATTGTCAGCCCATACAATCTGTATCCCATTCATGGCAAACTGGTCTCCTTTAGGGAGATAGGCATTGTAATTCCCCACAGTGACAAACACAGTCTCTCCTGCCTGGTCTCTCTGCCAGTTCACCAGCTCATAGATGGCTGTGGGGTCTCCGTTCTCATCAAAATAAACTCTCTCCCCAGACTTCATGATGAAGTTTACATCTCGCAGGTATCTCAACACCTGCAAGAGTTAAAATAATCAACATGGATTATAGTGTAAAATTCATACACAACACTGTCCCCATCGGAGAACGCTTTTTGGTTCAAGGTAGAATAATTTTTGGAAAAGGTTTTATATGGAACCCAAAGTGTTCTACTTGGAACCAAAGAGGGTTCCTCAAAGTGTTCTCCTATGAGGACAGCTGAAGAGCCCTTTATGTTCTAGATAGCACCTTTTTTCTAAGACTGTAGAATTCAAGTACTTTAGAAATAACATTGTGTGATTGTAAATATTTGGCAATTTCATAAAACCTGTCTGTCAATTTTCAAATCTGTTGAACAAAATGAGCTTTCGGTGGCCGATAGAGGTAGCCACTCACCTGTCCTGGCTCGATGCTGTCTCTGTGTGCACAGTTCCTATTCCCACCTTGGCCTTCACCGTGCCTGCAGGTCAGCAGGTCATGTATGGAGTGAGCCACAGCATACACTGCCTTATACACATTATTAGAGAACCTCAGCTCGGAAGTGTCAGTAAAGGGGTTACTGATTTCCTCCAGTCTCTCAGACCCAGAGCACTGACTCTGCCTAGGCCCACTGTCTTTCTCCTGCTGAGGGGAAAACCTGCAGCTGAACGTGGTCTCCCAGAACTCTCTGAGCAGGGTGTTGTTTGGATCTTGGGCTGGACCGACCCGGAGCAGGAACTCTCTGAGGCCTGGGATCTTAGACTTACTGATGGTGAATCCCAGAGTACCGCTGAGGACAGGAGAGCTCCTCCTAGTGGCCAGGCGATCAATAGTTATCCAGGACTCACTGCCTACCCACTGCAGCCCGGTCAGGTTCTGGGCCAGTGCCTCCTCCAGCAGAACATCCATCTCCCACTGGGACAGAAAGGCCACCACAACCTTGGAGCTGGCCCTGCTAATCACCTCAACCACCCTGGCTATCTGCTCCCTGGGGTTGTTCCATAAGATAGCCTCAGAGTACTCTATACACACACCCTCCAGACCAGCAGCCTCCATGAAGGTCGCCATGCCGTTGTTCCCGTAAGCATTGTCACTTCTAACAGCCCCCACCCAGGTCCAGCCAAAGTATTTGACCAGTTGGGCCAGGGCTCTACTCTGGTAGAAGTCACTGGGGATGGTTCTGAAGAAGGAGGGGAACTCCTTTCTGTTACTCAGACATGCGCAGGTGGCGAAGTGGCTGATCTATATAGAACAGGAGGAATAAGACAATAAGTAATCATTTTTCATCAGCCAGAATTGTTCAACTGTATGTGTGACTTCATTACCACTGGTATTTGAAAAGCTCCTGTGGATCGTGACATCACAATAGTGGAGGAAGAATCAGAGGCACCAATGATGGCGTGGACTGCTGATTGGCCAGAGCAGGTCTTTCCCACCGTCCTCTCCTGACCGTTCATCAGAGCCATAACCGCACGCATGGAGGACAGAGTCGAGCCACAACTATCATATATCCTGTAGCCAATAGAGATGTTGGGGAGCAGAGAACTGCTGTTATTGATCTCTTCGATGGCGAAGATCATGGTCTGAGCTAAATGAAAATCTAAGAGGTTCATGCTGCGGAAACAAAAGGGGAACAAAAAGCATTGCATTAGGTTCGTCTGGTAGAAGATGTGAAACTGCAGAAATGACCATAAATGACCACATAAATCCATCACAGAGACTGGGTGACTGTGAAAGAGCTTACCTGGAGCAGATGAGAGGAGGTGGTGTGTCTGTGAAGGAGAGCGGGGGCTCTGAGATTTTGGTGTGGATGGAGAATGCTCCTCCGATAGTCACGTCTCCTTCCTTGGACAGCATAGGGAACTCTGGTCTTCCCAGTATCCGACAGAGAGCCTCCTCTCCCTCTGCCCAAAAGGCTCCTAACACCCCCATCACTACCACCCATAGTAGCTGCATCACACTCTCTCACACACTCTGTAAGAGGCCTCCTAAAGGAATCACGGAAGACCTGACCCCCACCCCCTAAAATGTCTGGGTTTTATGCATGCTGGAGACTGTGACGCTTTCTTCTAAGCAAATCAGAGAAGGATGAGGTCATAAGGGCTGTGTTTTGGCTGTGCTACTGCCAAAATACACAACACAACAGTTTTATAACAAATACCATACATTATATATTCAAACTCCTGCATATTTAAGTTTGACCAATGTTGTTATACACATTTTCCTAGTGAGTGATAACGAATACAGATTGTGTGTGTTTTAGGACTGCTAATGTCAGCACACAGTATACAGGTGGAAGAAGGTGTCAAATTCAAGTCCTTTGTGTGTATAGTTGTGCTTCCCTCTCAAACCTGCATGTTTTCCTAAACCTTAGCCTCCAGATGTAATCTCTCAGTGTACACCCTAATCACCAAACCTTAGCCTCCAGATGTAATCTCTCAGTGTACACCCTAATCACCAAACCTTAGCCTCCAGATGTAATCTCTCAGTGTACACCCTAATCACCAAACCTTATTAGAAAACAGATGTTCACACACCTTGCTCACAAGTTTTTATGGGATATGGGGGTGCATTCCTAACCAACTTAAAACTGAAATATGTCTGATGTTGACTTACTAGTTTAGTATAGGTTGAGTATCTGATGAGCAGTAGGGTCGTTCCACGAAATGAGTCCGATTTGCATCCCTTTAATATTTTAAGTAGAAATTGTGCCCCAATATTGCATTTCAAAAGCGTGTTGTATTTAAATGAACATTATATTTTTTTAATGTGTCAGACTAGTTGAAGTGTACAAATTCAGCATTTTCACATGTCCCTCTGCTCACACTGTGACTTCTCGGAAGATTTCAACCAACTTAACCGCAAAATGTCTCCAAATGTTCACCATCATTTTAAAGCCCCTGTTATTTTGTTGATAATTATTATTTATTTCATGTGAATAGTGAATTTTTAAGGAAAAAGGAAACTTCCTCATTGTAAGGTCAACACTATTACATGAACTGGACTCTTGTTTTAACGTGGGGAAACTATTGTGTTTTTGGCCATATTCTGGTGTTTTGTGGTGAGAAACTGAGTGGGTCAAAATAAATGCTGTTGTTTAAACATTCACAGCGTATCTATTTTTTTTTTTTTTTTTTTTACATTTAAAATATCTATCATCAACCCTATTGACCATAGATATTTTAAATGTAAATTTTATTTTACTAGGCAAGTCAGTTAAGAACAAATTCTTATTTTCAATGGCCTAGGAACAGTGGGTTAACTGCCTGTTCAGGGGCAGAACACCAGATTTGTACCTTGTCAGCTCAGAGATTTGAACTTGCAACCTTTCGGTTACTAGTCCAACGCTCTTACCACTAGGCTACCCTGCCGCCCCTGCTACCCTGCCGCCCCAGATAGATATGCTGTGAATGTTTAAACAACAGCATTTATTTTGTGAAGTTTGCATTCAGTTTCCCCTCCCTGTTGTACACTATAAGCTTCCATTCCCCCTGTCAGAAGGACTCATGGCTGATTTAACATGAAGTCATCATTCCTGTTACGGTCAACCATGTTACTTTATTTGGCAAATAAAGCTAGAATTCTTAGGGCTGGATTCAATCTGTATCGCAGAAGTATCGTGGAAGATCTTCATTGTAAAGCAATTGAAATGTAAGGGTAATATTGCTGTGTGCGCGGAGACTGCATTCATGGTAAAGACTTTATTTGCCAGATCAATCGGATATCATGATTACTATGATTTGTAGCAGAAGTAGAAGACATGATGTCATAATCTAGACATTACATTAATCAGGAATTGAATCCTGAAAAAAACTGGATTAGGACACACAGAGAGCAATTTTAGTTGTGTGTAGTTTGGTTGTTGGGCTTGTGGTACCTGTAGCGTTGCTCATATTTCCCTCTGCACATGGGGCACAGTCACACGGGGCGGCATGGTAGCCTAGTGGTTAGAGCGTTGGACTAGTAGCCGAAAGGTTGCAATTTCAAATCCCCGAGCTGACAAGGTACAAATCTGTCGTTCTGCCCCTGAACAGGCAGTTAACCCACTGTTCCTAGGCCATCATTGAAAATAAGAATTTGTTCTTAACTGACTTGCCTAGTTAAATAAAAATAAATAACAGCATTCAGGCTTTCCATTATGTACTGCCTCTCTCACTGCACACTGAGACATTTATCTTTAGGGGACAGACAGTAGACATGTTTTACTGTAAATGTTACATGTTTTACTTCAGCAGGGTTTTCAATTGCAATATTGAGCCACACATTAAGGAAGGAAAGGATGTTTTATTGTCACATACACCAAATAGGTGTGGTGAAATGTGTTGTTTTACAGGGCCAGCCATTGTAGTACAGCGCCCATGGAGCAAATTAGGGGGAGCCCTTTTCTGCAGTCAATGGCCAAATCACCCTCTTTGTCCGTATGGGTGGAATGTTACAAATCTTTTTCATAATTTCATAATTAATAATGTTTTAGTTTTTTTTGTGGGGACAACAAACCAGTGTTTCTACATCAAACAGTTTTGTTATACTTTTGTGATGTACACTACATTTAAAAAAAATATATGGACACCCCTTCAAATGACTGTATTCGGCTATTTCAGCCACAACCGTTGCTGACAGGTGTATAAAAGACTTACAATCTCCATAGACAAACATTGGCTCTAGAATGGCCTTACTGAGGAGCTCAGTGACTTTCAACGTGACACCGTCACAGGATACCACCTTTCCAACAAGTAATTTCGTCAACACGTTTTCTGGAGTGGTGTAAAGCTCACCACCATTGGACTGGAGCAGTGGAAACACGTTCTGGAGTGGTGTAAAGCTCACCACCATTGGACTGGAGCAGTGGAAACACGTTCTGGAGTGGTGTAAAGCTCACCACCATTGGACTGGAGCAGTGGAAACAAGTTCTGGAGTGGTGTAAAGCTCACCACCATTGGACTGGAGCAGTGGAAACACGTTCTGGAGTGGTGTAAAGCTCACCACCATTGGACTGGAGCAGTGGAACCATGTTCTGGAGTGGTGTAAAGCTCACCACCATTGGACTGGAGCAGTGGAAACACGTTCTGGAGTGGTGGAAAGCTCACCACCATTGGACTGGTGCAGTGGAACATGTTCTGGAGTGGTGTAAAGCTCACCACCATTGGACTGGAGCAGTGGAAACACGTTCTGGAGAGATGTAAAGCTCACCACCATTGGACTGGAGCAGTGGAAACACGTTCTGGAGTGGTGTAAAGCTCACCACCATTGGACTGGAGCAGTGGAAACACGTTCTGGAGAGATGTAAAGCTCACCACCATTGGACTGGAGCAGTGGAAACACGTTCTGGAGAGATGTGGAAAAGCTCACTACCACTGGACTGGAGCAGTGGAAACACGTTCTGGAGAGATGTAAAGCTCACCACCATTTGGACTGGAAACACGTTCAGTGGCTCACCACCAACACGTTCTGGAGTGGTGTAAAGCTCACCACCATTGGACTGGAGCAGTGGAAACACGTTCTGGAGAGATGTAAAGCTCACCACCATTGGACTGGAGCAGTGGAAACACGTTCTGGAGTGGTGTAAAGCTCACCACCATTGGACTGGAGCAGTGGAAACACGTTCTGGAGTGGTGTAAAGCTCACCACCATTGGACTGGAGCAGTGGAAACACGTTCTGGAGTGGTGTAAAGCTCACCACCATTGGACTGGAGCAGTGGAAACACGTTCTGGAGTGGTGTAAAGCTCACCACCATTGGACTGGAGCAGTGGAAACACGTTCTGGAGTGGTGTAAAGCTCACCACCATTGGACTGGAGCAGTGGAAACACGTTCTGGAGTGGTGTAAAGCTCACCACCATTGGACTGGAGCAGTGGAAACACGTTCTGGAGAGATGTAAAGCTCACTACCACTGGACTGGAGCAGTGGAAACACGTTCTGGAGTGGTGTAAAGCTCACCACCATTGGACTGGAGCAGTGGAAACACGTTCTGGAGTGGTGTAAAGCTCACCACCATTGGACTGGAGCAGTGGAAACACGTTCTGGAGAGATGTAAAGCTCACCACCACTGGACTGGAGCAGTGGAAACACGTTCTGGAGAGATGTAAAGCTCACCACCATTGGACTGGAGCAGTGGAAACACGTTCTGGAGTGGTGTAAAGCTCACCACCATTGGACTGGAGCAGTGGAAACACGTTCTGGAGTGGTGTAAAGCTCACCACCATTGGACTGGAGCAGTGGAAACACGTTCTGGAGTGGTGTAAAGCTCACCACCATTGGACTGGAGCAGTGGAAACACGTTCTGGAGAGATGTAAAGCTCACCACCATTGGACTGGTGCAGTGGAACATGTTCTGGAGTGGTGTAAAGCTCACCACCATTGGACTGGAGCAGTGGAAACACGTTCTGGAGTGGTGTAAAGCTCACCACCACTGGACTGGTGCAGTGGAACATGTTCTGGAGAGATGTAAAGCTCACCACCACTGGACTGGTGCAGTGGAACATGTTCTGGAGAGATGTAAAGCTCACCACCATTGGACTGGTGCAGTGGAAACACGTTCTGGAGTGGTGTAAAGCTCACCACCATTGGACTGGAGCAGTGGAAACACGTTCTGGAGTGGTGTAAAGCTCACCACCATTGGACTGGAGCAGAGGAAACACGTTCTGGAGTGGTGTAAAGCTCACCACCACTGGACTGGAGCAGTGGAACATGTTCTGGTTATTATTGCTTCTATTGAAATAATGTATCATCACTGTGCTGCTTTAAAAACATAATGACATTTTAGTGTATGAGGGACATCATCAGTGATCATCAATATTCTGGGGGGTGGGGGGGGTGGGTACTATCTATTATATTCAATTACACTATCCTGCAGGTCAATAACATATTTAAGGGGAATGTCCACTTTCACAGTTTGGCCATAGCTCTGCTGTAGAGCTCCAGGGCTTCAGCTGTGTTGTAGAGCTCCAGGGCTTCAGCTGTGTTGTAGAGCTCCAGGGCTTCAGCTGTGTTGTAGAGCTCCAGGGCTTCAGCTGTGTGGTAGAGCTCCAGTGCTTCAGCTGTGTGGTAGAGCTCCAGGGCTTCAGATGTGTTGTAGAGCTCCAGTGCTTCAGCTGTGTGGTAGAGCTCCAGGGCTTCAGATGTGTTGTAGAGCTCCTGGGCTTCAGATGTGTTGTAGAGCTCCAGGACTTCAGCAGTGTGGTAGAGCTCCAGGGCTTCAGCTGTGTTGTAGGGATCCAGGGCTTCAGGACGGAATTAATACATCTCAATACTCTGACATGACCGTGTCTCCTCGTCTACTCCTCTTTCATCTGCACTGATTTAAAAAACACCGCACTGATGAATGAAAGAAGGCCATTTGCTTTAATTGATCTAGTTATTTTATGTCAGTGCAGAAGAGGGAACAGATAAGGCAATGAGATGCATCTAGTGACTATAGGGTAGGGTCAGTTGTGGGGCTGTGTGGGTGGAGCTGTGGAGCTGAGTGGGTGGTCTGTCCTAAGCCTATAGTCTGTGGGGTCAGCTGTGGAGATGATTGGGTGGTCTGCCTTAGGCCTCGAGTCTGTGGGGTCAGCTGTAGAGCTGAGAGGGTGGTCTGTCCTAAGCCTAGAGTCTGTGGGGTCGGCTGTAGAGCTGAGAGGGTGGTCTGCCTTAGGCCTAGAGTCTGTGGGGTCAGTTGTAGAGCTGAGTGGGTGGTCTGTCCTAAGCCTAGAGTCTGTGGGGTCGGCTGTAGAGCTGAGAGGGTGGTCTGCCTTAGGCCTAGAGTCTGTGGGGTCAGCTGTAGAGCTGAGAGGGTGGTCTGCCTTAGGCCTAGAGTCTGTGGGGTCAGCTGTAGAGCTGAGTGGGTGGTCTGCCTTAGGCCTAGAGTCTGTGGGGTCAGTTGTGGAGCTGAGTGGGTGGTCTGCCTTAGGCCTCGAGTCTGTGGGGTCAGCTGTAGAGCTGAGAGGGTGGTCTGCCTTAGGCCTAGAGTCTGTGGGGTCAGGGCTCATGGGACCTTGGGCCCTGAGGCTTGGGATGGGCCAGGTCAGAGTCTCAAAACTGATTGTCAGAGCTGATGGTTGAAGAACTGTGATGTTAGATAGCTTTGGGCTATACATTTTGTTTTGCTGTCAAATTTGGTGTGAAGTTCAGGGGCTGTATTTCAGTAACATTTGTCTGTACCTGTGACTGTTGAGATGGTGTCCTCATTAACGATGGCTGAGTGATATTCCTGTTTAAAATGCCGTCTGCACTAATGTGCTGCTCAGGAGTTAAGTTAAGTATGTTCTGCATTAGCTACTGCACATGCGGCAGATCCTCTTCCTGGGTTTCACATAAAAACAAAGAAATACATGGCAAAGTACACAGTAGTACTAGACAAGAAGAACATAAAATATGACATTAAATTGAACATCAATATAAAATAACAGTTATATAAAGGAAAGACGCCAAGAGACAACAGAAATACTATTCACACACTATTCACATATAAAGTGCAGTACATTGTCATATTCTTTTAAACAGTACAGTACATGTATTGAATATTATTTGTAGATCAGTCAGGCAGTCATAATTTACCCATGATACATCACAGTTTTGATGCTCTCGAACAGTGAGTCATTGCATGTGTGTACACATATCTGTCAAACAGTATAGTGTTTATGTTTGTGTAATTTTGGCCGATTACAGTAATTGTATTCAATGTTTTCACTTCCATTATTAGTCTTCACATCACCTCATTCCTTTGCAATTTAGGCCCATCATAGTCATCTAGATAAGGATATTAAAATAATACTTTTGACAGGCACACTAAATGAACAGTTAATTCAGCCTGCCTGATTTAGCGAGGCACTGAAGTGTGCTCTGTTCAATTTGTTGCAATTATTTTTTATACATCCCTGTGGTTGTTTAAATGATCTTATGATATGGCTCTTAAGCCAGGTTCAATTAAAAACCTGGGTTGTTTGTGTTGTGTATTTGTGCAGATGCCTGTCAGATCGTTTTCCAGGCGAGTGCTCTTCTGAGGGCCGTCCGTAGGGGAGTTAGATCTGAGCTCAAGAACACATGTGTTGAGGTGGAGGAGCCTGAGGCCTGCCCCATGCCCCCCGTGTGGTTCCTTCTGGTTCCCCTCATACCCCAGGTAGGCGTCGCCTTCTGACAAGCCCTCTGACTTACTGACAGAACTCCCCCTTGGCTCTGAGTCCCCCTTCACTGCCTCCCACCTGGCTCCATCAGAAGATGTCATGGCCTGTTCCTGGACCATGGTGGCATTGACAGTGGTCAACACTATGTGGCCAATACAGACTGGACAGAGAAACAGCACATTCTAATCACAAACGCAATACTAACTTTCAAACATTCAGCCTCCCTACTAAATAACATGGAGCTTTCAGCCTCCCTGCTAAATAACACTGAGCTTTCAGCATCCCTACTAAATAACATGGAGCTTTCAGCCTCCCTGCGAAATAACACTGAGCTTTCAGCCTCCCTACTAAATAACATGGAGCTTTCAGCCTCCCTGCTAAATAACACTGAGCTTTCAGCCTCCCTACTAAATAACACTGAGCTTTCAGCATCCCCACTAAATAACATGGAGCTTTCAGCCTCCCTGCTAAATAACATGGAGCTTTCAGCCTCCCTGCTAAATAACACTGAGCTTTTAGCCACCCTGCTAAATAACACGTAGCCCATTGTAAGGCTCACATAGAGTTACAATACATAGAGTTGGAATACATAGAGTTGGAATACATAGAGTTGGAATACATAGAGTTGGAATACATAGAGTTGGATACATAGAGTTGGAATACATATAATTGGAATACATAGAGTTGGATACATAGAGTTGCAATGCATAGAGTTGGAATACATAGAGTTGGAATGCATAGAGTTGCAATGCATAGAGTTGAAATACATAGAGTTGGAATACATAGAGTTGCAATACATAGAGTTGCAATACGTAGAGTTGCAATACATAGAGTTGCAATACATAGAGTTGCAATACATAGAGTTAGAATACATATAGTTGGATACATAGAGTTGCAATACATAGAGTTGCAATACATAGATTTACAATACAAAATGTTGCAATACATAAAGTTGTAATACATAGAGTTTGAATACATAGAGTTGCAATAGATAATGTTGCAATACATAGAGTTGGAATACATAGAGTTGGAATACATAGAGTTGGAATACATAGAGTTGGAATACATAGAGTTGCAATGCATAGAGTTGCAATGCATAGCGTTGGAATACATAGAGTTTGAACACATAGAGTTGCAATACATAGAGTTACAATACCTATTCAAGTAATGCACATTTTCCAGAATGCTATCCTCAACAATGTAGCTAAATCAAATCAAATCAAATCAATTTATATTGGTCACATACACATATATAGCAGATGTTATGGCGAGTGTAGCGAAACGCTTGTGTTCATAGATCCAACAGTGCAGTAGTTTCTAACAATTTACAACAATACACACACATCTAAAAGTAAAATAATGGAATCAAAAACTATAGAAACATTAGGACGAGCAATGTCGGAGTGGCATTGACTAAAATACAGTAGAATACAGTATATACATTTGAAATGAGTGAAGCAGGTTGTAAACTTTATTAAATTAAAGTGACCAGTGTTCCATTATTAAAGTGACTAGTGTTCCATTATTACAGTGGCCAGTGTTCCATTATTACAGTGGCCAGTGTTCCATTATTACAGTGGCCAGTGATTCCATGTCTATGTATATGGGGCTGCAGCCTCTAAGGTGCAGGGTTGAGTAATCGGGTGATAGCCGGCTAGTGATGGCTATTTAACAGTCTCATAGCCTTGAGATAGAAGCTGTTTTTTAGTCTCTCGGTCCCAGCTTTGGTGCACCTGTACTGACCTCACCTTCTGGATGATAGTGGAGTGAACAGGCTGTGGCTCAGCTGGTTGATGTTCTTGATGATATGTTTGGCCTTCCTGTGTCATCGGGTGCTGTAGCTATGTGATTGATTACATTATGGTTCACGTGGGATAGTGCCGATATGCCGATGACACACTCTTGGACTGTTGAAATACAATGGGACAGTCTTGGACTGTTGAAATACAATGGGACAGTCTTGGACTGTTGAAATACAATGGGACACTCTTGGACTGTTGTAAGACAATGGGACAGTCTTGGACTGTTGAAATACAATGGGACAGTTTTGGACTGTTGTAAGACAATGGGACAGTTTTGGACTGTTGAAATACAATGGAACAGTTTTGGACTGTTGTAATACAAACGGACAGTATTGGACTGTTGTAAGACAATGGGGCAGTTTTGGACTGTTGAAATACAATGGGACAGTCTTGGACTGTTGTAATACAATGGGACAGTTTTGGACTGTTGTAAGACAATGGGACAGTTTTGGACTGTTGAAAGACAATGGGATAGTTTTGGACTGTTGTAAGACAATGGGACAGTTTTGGACTGTTGTAAGACAATGGAACACTATTGGACTGTTGAAAGATAATGGGACAGTTTTGGACTGTTGAAATACAATGGGACAGTTTTGGACTGTTGTAAGACAATGGGACAGTTTTAGACTGTTGTAAGACAATGGAACACTATTGGACTGTTGAAAGACAATGGGACAGTTTTGGACTGTTGAAATACAATGGGACAGTTTTGGGCTGTTGTAAGACAATGGGACAGTTTTGGACTGTTGAAAGACAATGGGACAGTTTTGGACTGTTGTAAGACAATGGAACACTATTGGACTGTTGAAAGACAATGGGACAGTTTTGGACTGTTGTAAGACAATGGGACAGTTTTGGACTGTTGAAAGATAAATGGGACAGTTTTGGACTGTTGTAAGACAATGGGACAATTTTGGACTGTTGAAAGACAATGGGACAGTTTTGGACTGTTGTAAGACAATGGGACAGTTTTGGACTGTTGTAAGACAATGGGACAGTTTTGGACTGTTGTAAGACAATGGGACAGTTTTGGACTGTTGTAAGACAATGGGTCAGTTTTGGACTGTTGTAAGACAATGTAACACTATTGGACTGTTGAAAGACAATGGGACAGTTTTGGACTGTTGTAAGACAATGGGACAGTTTTGGACTGTTGAAAGACAATGGGACAGTCTTGGACTGTTGAAAGACAATGGGACAGTTTTGGACTGTTGTAAGACAATGGGACAGTCTTGGACTGTTGTAAGACAATGGGACAGTCTTGGACTGTTGTAAGACAATGGGACAATTTTGGACTGTTGTAAGACAATGGGACAGTTTTGGACTGTTGTAAGACAATGGGTCAGTTTTGGACTGTTGTAAGACAATGTAACACTATTGCACTGTTGAAAGACAATGGGACAGTTTTGGACTGTTGTAAGACAATGGGATAGTTTTGGACTGTTGTAAGACAATGGGACAGTTTTGGACTGTTGTAAGACAATGGGACAGTTTTGGACTGTTGTAAGACAATGGGACAGTTTTGGACTGTTGTAAGACAATTGGACAATTTTGGACTGTTGTAAGACAATGGGACAGTTTTGGACTGTTGTAAGACAATGGGATAGTTTTGGACTGTTGTAAGACAATGGGACAGTTTTGGACTGTTGTAAGACAATGGGACAGTTTGGGACTGTTGTAAGACAATGGGACAGTTTTGGACTGTTGTAAGACAATGGGACAGTTTTGGACTGTTGTAAGACAATGGGACAGTCTTGGACTGTTGAAAGACAATGGGACAGTCTTGGACTGTTGTAAGACAATGGGACAGTCTTGGACTGTTGAAAGACAATGGGACAGTTTTGGACTGTTGTAAGACAATGGGACAGTCTTGGACTGTTGTAAGACAATGGGACAGTCTTGGACTGTTGTAAGACAATGGGACAGTCTTGGACTGTTGTAAGACAATGGGACAGTCTTGGACTGTTGAAAGACAATGGGACAGTCTTGGACTGTTGAAAGACAATGGGACAGTTTTGGACTGTTGTAAGACAATGGGACAGTCTTGGACTGTTGTAAGACAATGGGACAGTCTTGGACTGTTGTAAGACAATGGGACAGTCTTGGACTGTTGTAAGACAATGGGACAATTTTGGACTGTTGTAAGACAATGGGACAGTTTTGGACTGTTGTAAGACAATGGGTCAGTTTTGGACTGTTGTAAGACAATGTAACACTATTGCACTGTTGAAAGACAATGGGACAGTTTTGGACTGTTGTAAGACAATGGGACAGTTTTGGACTGTTGTAAGACAATGGGATAGTTTTGGACTGTTGTAAGACAATGGGACAGTTTTGGACTGTTGTAAGACAATGGGACAGTTTTGGACTGTTGTAAGACAATTGGACAATTTTGGACTGTTGTAAGACAATGGGACAGTTTTGGACTGTTGTAAGACAATGGGATAGTTTTGGACTGTTGTAAGACAATGGGACAGTTTTGGACTGTTGTAAGACAATGGGACAGTTTGGGACTGTTGTAAGACAATGGGACAGTTTTGGACTGTTGTAAGACAAGGGGACAGTTTTGGACTGTTGTAAGACAATGGGACAGTCTTGGACTGTTGAAAGACAATGGGACAGTCTTGGACTGTTGTAAGACAATGGGACAGTCTTGGACTGTTGAAAGACAATGGGACAGTTTTGGACTGTTGTAAGACAATGGGACAGTCTTGGACTGTTGTAAGACAATGGGACAGTCTTGGACTGTTGTAAGACAATGGGACAGTCTTGGACTGTTGTAAGACAATGGGACAGTCTTGGACTGTTGAAAGACAATGGGACAGTCTTGGACTGTTGAAAGACAATGGGACAGTTTTGGACTGTTGTAAGACAATGGGAAAGTCTTGGACTGTTGTAAGACAATGGGACAGTCTTGGACTGTTGAAAGACAATGGGACAGTCTTGGACTGTTGTAAGACAATGGGACAGTCTTGGACTGCTGTAAGACAGTCTTTTTTTTAACCTTTGTTTAACCAGGCAAGTCAGTTAAAGAACAAATTCTTATTTTCAATGACTGTCTAGGAACAGTGGGTTCAGGGGCAGAACAACAGTTTCGTACCTTGTCAGCTCAGGGGTTTGAACATGCAACCTTCCGGTTACTAGTCCAACGCACTAACCACTAGGCTACCCTGCCGCCCCGTGTCATGGGATTGCTGTAAGATAATGGGACAGTATCGGATAGCTGTAAGACAATAGGACAGTCAGACTTCTTACCACTGTCCCTAGACTCTATGAAAGGAAAAGAGATTGAATGTAAGCAACATGAAATACACCTCAGCAGGCCAGATGGAGTATCCACCATATTGCTTAAACCCAACCCATCCAATCCTTTCATATGTCCATTCTGGCATGGGCTCGGGGTTAGGTGTTGGTTTCAGAGTATGAGCCTCTCTGCCTAGACACAGGTGTTGACTACTATCTCAGTGTGACCGAGAGGCATAGAGGGCCTTATCGTGGACTCTGTCTCCCTCCACTGACTGTGTTGACTGAGAGCAGCCTCTATAGATCACTATTAGTCAATGACAACATGCAGAAGCATCCTCTCTATCAATCTGACATTGACTGCAGGTTATACTATCTGGCATGTTATTTAGCAGGGGTTGTAGTTTCCTAATCGGGTGGGAAATACAGGTTTTTTAATCACTATTATTAACTTGATTATTACACCAAAATGTGATATTCTCCCAGTCTACTCTGGATGGACTGTCTGTGGTGAATTAACATCCTCAACATTATTTACCAAGTCTCGATTAAAACCCTTTCCTGCAGTCAACTGACCAAATCGTTCTCTAGTGGCCTCATGGGTGGAATATTATCTATATTTTTAATCATTGCATAATTAATAAACATTATTATTAAAAAGAAACTGCAGAAACGTGGTGTTTCTATTGCAAACAGTGGTGTTATATTTCAGTCTTCTGTGATGTAGATAAAGTGTAATATTGGGATGCAAACTCAAAATGTAATACATTTCAACTCTATATCTGATATGGTGCAGGTGTTTAATTTTCTCTAAGCCCATAATCATGTGTGTGAGGCGTATACTTTTGTGACCCTGATTTAGCCCACGGCAGTAAAAGGTCAGGGGAAATCTGCAATTGCTACATCCATTTTTGGAGTCATAAATTAATGATATATTCCAATTGATTCTTGAAGAATATAGTCTTACCACATCAGAAAAAATATAAACTTGTTTTACTCCAATATTTGTAACCAAAGTAAATGTAAAGAAACACTGTGTAGTCTCACAACATGGTTAAAACTATCATGTTATTATCATGGATGGTCAGTCTTTGCCTCCATCTCTCTGTGTATTAATCTGAGAGTGGTTACATTTCTCCAGGCCCGTCCCTCAGCGTTTTACCAAAACAGTGATGGTGTAGGCACTTTGTTATTGTGTCACCTGCATATTGGCCCTTTAAGGTAGAGAGCGTCAATTCCTAACTAGAAAACTTAGTGAGTAAATCTTGTAGTGATGTCAATGGTAGATTTATTCTTAACTTTGAGATATGTGCTCATACAGCAGGCTATCCTCAGCCCATATTGATGACCTGGTTCCTGGAAAGACCCTATCTGTTACACAGGCCCGTCTGTACATCAGCCTAGCACAGTCATTGTGATCTATCATTACACACCTGACTGTCAACCTCACACGATTGTTCTATTAACATTCAACATGTAAGGATATGAATATTTCAATGTCTTCAGAACATGTTACTTCATCTATCCATTTCTATAGCAGATAGAACATTGTTTATCGTATACATTCAAACAGGTCTGCTCCAGCCCATAGCTAATGAGTGTGTTGATCATTGAATAGAGCAACAGTTACCCCTCTGAATGCCTCTTGCCAGCTTGTTGCATCTCCTAATGCATCTCCTAATCACTTCCCCCATCACTCTGCCAGACCTGGAGACTGATTATGGTTTCCGCGCCACACCTGGTGAACCCTGCTTCATCGCCCCCGGCCCCGATGTCATCACCTGTGTATCAGACACCTACCTGCCCTCGCCTGCCCGCCCGGCCTCTCCGTTCCTCCTGTACCCCCTGGGTTTACTGTAAATTGGCAGGGCTGGGGCAAGGTGTCCTCACCGGTGCCCATCCCTAAGCGCCACGTTTAACCGCTTCAGCGAGTCTTTGTCATGCTTCGTTACATCTGGCCTAACGTGGCTTGTTAAAACAACCCTCCAGGCAAGGCTGGGGTGTTGCAGAGGCACACAGGTGATTTTCCGGTTCTCTAAGTTCACAACAACCCTCCCTGTCTCTCTCCGGGGAAGTCTCTCTGTAATTGTTTTTCTTCGCCAGTCTGCTACAGTTAGTGTTTTTTTCCACTTTTTTCCAAATCTTATGGTTGGCGTCTCCACCCACATGCTTTTCATTAAAGGGTAGGGAGGATTTTGAATGTCAAAAAGAAAAACAGCTCATCCTTAAAATAAGTTGGGGGCTGTTTGTTTACCTGTACTCTAGAGCTAACGTGTGGTATACAGCTGTATATATACTATATACTTTACCAAAGTGAATGTACAGTGTTACAACAGTCTGAAAGAACACCCCCTCGCTCTTGCTCTCTTTTCTGCCAGGCCTCACCTTTCATATAATATATGAATATCTCTCAGAACCCCATCTCTGTCACAGGGCAACTAGCGCTCTCAGTGGACCCAGTGCAATTGCAATAATTGAGTAGAACAAATGTACAATCCCTGTTTAATTTAGTTTATAGTGATCAACACAACGATTATTCCCTGTTATATTGTACTGATGACATTCTGTGAACACTAACCAGGTTTCCACCCAAACATTTCATGCGGATGACATTACTTACGCATTAAAAAAAGTAATGACAGGGCTGAAAGAAACAGGAAATTTCATAAATGTCGACAGACAATTTGTTCATTCAATTTGTTCATTGGAGATGGTGGAATTTGTTTTTGTCAGTCAAATTAATTACACGAGAGATGTCGATGGAAAGAAACCCTTTGATGCGCAAGTATTGATATAATAACCATCAGATCAAAGAACCTGTAGTTACTGATGATGTGTTACCTTGTAGGCCTACCACCACGACTCGGAATAGCATGAAAATGATGAACAATACATGGTGGTTAGCACGTAGTGATCATGCAGATCTCCAATAGGCTAAATATTGAGGGTAGGCTACTATTTGAAAGCTGATGACATGATCAGAGCTTTTGCTCATATCCATATCTCATCACACTTTATCAGCGGACTCATGGGCCAAAACCAGATTGTGCAAGTTTTCTGTCCATCGCAACAGTTTTTGTGACAAAACCATTGTCAGAGTTGAAATGGAAATCTATGGAAAACCATTTACCTTATGTATTTTATTCAGTATGTGAGAACTTAACCACACAAGTGATTTTTATGTGCACTACATCATCAAGCACAGCTTTTTATCCACAACAGGTACGTTTTCTGTAAACGTATATCTGGTGGGATTAATATATATATATATATATGCAGAATTGATTATATTTCCATAAAGAACTGTCACGAGATACTGTGGGATTCTGTAGCAGCTAAAAGTTTTCACATTCCTACAAGCCTATCGGGCTGGTGTTTATAGAATGGTTGTTTCCACTTCCTACAAGTCTCCCAGGCTGGTGTTTACAGAATATTTGTTTTCACTTCCTTCAAGCCTCGCAGGCTGGTGTTTTTTCAGAATATTTGTTTTCACTTCCTACAAGGCTACCAGGCTGGTGTTTACAGAATATTTGTTTTTCACTTCCCACAAGCCTCTCAGGCTTGTGTTTCCAGAATATTTGTTTTGACTTCCTACACGCTTCTCAGGCTAGTGTTTACAGAATATTTGTTTTCACTTCCTACAAGCCTCACAGGCTGGTGTTTACAGAACATTTGCCTTAACTTCTTACAAGCCTCTCAGACTGGTGTTTACAAAACATCTGTTTTCACTTCCTGTCAGACACTCGGGCCGGTGTTTACAGAATATTTGTTTTCACTTCCTACAATCCTCCCAGGCTGGTGTTTACAGAACATTTGTTTCCACTTCCTGCAAGAGTCTCAGGCTCGTGTTTACAGAACATCTGTTTTCACTTCCTACCAGCCTCTCGGGACGGTTTTTACAGAAAATTTGTTTTCACTTCCTACAAGCCTCTCAGGCTGGTGTTTAGAGTATATTTGTTTTGACTTCCTACACGCCTCTCAGGCTGGTGTTTACAGAATATTTGTTTTCACGTCCTACAAGCCTCTCGGGCTGCTGTTTACAGAACATTTGTTTTCACTTCCTACAAGCCTCTCAGGCTGGTGTTTACACTTTCTACCAGCCTCTCAGGCTGGTGTTAACAGAACATTTGTTTTCACTTCCTACAAGCCTCCCAGGCTGGTGTTTACAGAACATTTGTTTTGACTTCCTACAAGCCTCTCAGGCTGGTGTTTACAGAATATTTGTTTTCACTTCCTACAAGCCTCTTGGGCTGGTGTTTACAGAACATTTGTGTTTTGAATTGTTTTCACTTCCTGCAAGCCTCTTGGACTGGTGTTTACAATACCATTTGTTTTGACTTCTGGTGTTTATAAGCCTCTCGGGCTGGTGTTTACAGGATGTTTGTTTTGACTTCCTACTAGTCTCTCAGACTGGTGTTTACAAAACATCTGTTTTCACCTCCTACTAGCCTCTCGGGCCGATGTTTACAAAATATTTGTTTTAACTTCCTACATGCCTCTCAGGCTGGTGTTTACAGAACATTTGTTTTGACTTCTTACAAGCCTCTCGGGCTGGTGTTTACAGAACATTTGTTTTTACTTCCTACAAGCCTCTCAGACTGGTGTTTACAAAACATCTGTTTTCACTTCCTGTCAGACACTCGGGCCGGTGTTTACAGAATATTTGTTTTCACTTCCTACAAGTGTCCCAGGCTGGTGTTTAGAGAATATTTGCTTTCACTTCCTACAAGGCTCCCAGGCTGGTGTTTAGAGAATATTTGTTTTGACTTCCTACACGCCTCTCAGGCTGGTGTTTACAGAATATGTGTTTTCACTTCCTACAAGCCTCACAGGCTGGTGTTTACAGAACATTTGCCTTGACTTCCTACAAGCCTCTTAGGCTGGTGTTTACATAACATTTGTTTTGACTTCTTAGAAGTCTCTCAGACTGGTGTTTACAAAACATCTGTTTTCACTTCCTACCAGCCACTCGGGACAGTGTTTACAGAATATTTGTTTTCACTTCCTACAATCCTCCCAGGCTGGTGTTTACAGAACATTTGTTTCCACTTCCTGCAAGAGTCTCAGGCTCGTGTTTACAGAACATCTGTTTTCACTTCCTACCAGCCTCTCGGGACGGTTTTTACAGAAAATTTGTTTTCACTTCCTACAAGCCTCTCAGGCTGGTGTTTAGAGAATATTTGTTTTGACTTCCTACACGCCTCTCAGGCTGGTGTTTACAGAATATTTGTTTTCACGTCCTACAAGCCTCTCGGGCTGCTGTTTACAGAACATTTGTTTTCACTTCCTACAAGCCTCTCAGGCTGGTGTTTACACTTTCTACCAGCCTCTCAGGCTGGTGTTTACAGAACATTTTTTTTTCACTTCCCACATGCCTCCCAGGCTGGTGTTTACAGAACATTTCCCTTGACTTCCTACAAGTCTCTCAGGCTGGTGTTAACAGAACATTTGTTTTCACTTCCTACAAGCCTCCCAGGCTGGTGTTTACAGAACATCTGTTTTCACTTCCTACAAGCCTCCCAGGCTGGTGTTTACAGAACATTTGTTTTCACTTCCTACAAGCCTCTCAGGATGGTGTTAACAGAACATTTGTTTTCACTTCCTACAAGCCTCTCAGGCTGGTGTTTACAGAACATATATTTTCACTTCCTTAAGCCTCTCATGCTGGTGTTTATAGAACTTTTGTTTTTACTTCCTGCAAGCCTCTCAGGGTGGTGTTTACAGAATATTTGTTTTGACTTCCTACAAGCCTCTCAGGCTGGTGTTTACAGAATATTTGTTTTCACTTCCTACAAGCCTCTTGGGCTGGTGTTTACAGAATATTTGTTTTCACTTCCTACAAGCCTCTCAGGCTGGTGTTAACAGAACATTTGTTTTCACTTCCTACAAGCCTCTCAGGCTGGTGTTTACAGAACATATATTTTCACTTCCTTAAGCCTCTCATGCTGGTGTTTATAGAACTTTTGTTTTCACTTCCTGCAAGCCTCTCAGGGTGGTGTTTACAGAATATTTGTTTTCATTTCCGAAAAGCCTCTCAGGCTGGTGTTTACAGAATATTTGTTTTCACTTCCTACAAGCCTCTTGGGCTGGTGTTTACAGAACATTTGTTTTGAATTCGTACAAGCCTCTTGGACTGGTGTTTACAGAATGTTTGTTTTGACTTCCTACTAGTCTCTCAGACTGGTGTTTACAAAACATCTGTTTTCACCTCCTACTAGCCTCTCGGGCCGATGTTTACAGAATATTTGTTTTAACTTCCTACAAGCCTCTCAGGCTGGTGTTTACATAACATATGTTTACACTTTCTACCAGCCTCTCAGGCTGGTGTTTACAGAACATTTGTTTTCACTTCCCACAAGCCTCCCAGGCTGGTGTTTACAGAACATTTCCCTTGACTTCCTACAAGTCTCTCAGGCTGGTGTTTATAGAATATTTGTTTTAACTTCCTACAAGCCTCCCAGGCTGGTGTTTACAGAATATTTGTTTTGACTTCCTACACGCCTCTCAGGCTGGTGTTTACAGAATATTTGTTTTCACGTCCTACAAGCCTCTCGGGCTGCTGTTTACAGAACATTTGTTTTCACTTCCTACAATCCTCTCAGGCTGGTGTTTACATAACATATGTTTACACTTTCTACCAGCCTCTCAGGCTGGTGTTTACAGAACATTTGTTTTCACTTCCCACACGCCTCCCAGGCTGGTGTTTACAGAACATTTCCCTTGACTTCCTACAAGTCTCTCAGGCTGGTGTTAACAGAACATTTGTTTTCACTTCCTACAAGCCTCCCAGGCTGGTGTTTACAGAACATCTGTTTTCACTTCCTACAAGCCTCTCAGGATGGTGTTAACAGAACATTTGTTTTCACTTCCTACAAGCCTCTCAGGATGGTGTTAACAGAACATTTGTTTTCACTTCCTACAAGCCTCTCAGGCTGGTGTTTACAGAACATATATTTTCACTTCCTTAAGCCTCTCATGCTGGTGTTTATAGAACTTTTGTTTTTACTTCCTGCAAGCCTCTCAGGGTGGTGTGTACAGAATATTTGTTTTGACTTCCTACAAGCCTCTCAGGCTGGTGTTTACAGAATATTTGTTTTCACTTCCTACAAGCCTCTTGGGCTGGTGTTTACAGAATATTTGTTTTCACTTCCTACAAGCCTCTCAGGCTGGTGTTAACAGAACATTTGTTTTCACTTCCTACAAGCCTCTCAGGCTGGTGTTTACAGAACATATATTTTCACTTCCTTAAGCCTCTCATGCTGGTGTTTATAGAACTTTTGTTTTCACTTCCTGCAAGCCTCTCAGGGTGGTGTTTACAGAATATTTGTTTTCATTTCCGAAAAGCCTCTCAGGCTGGTGTTTACAGAATATTTGTTTTCACTTCCTACAAGCCTCTTGGGCTGGTGTTTACAGAACATTTGTTTTGAATTCGTACAAGCCTCTTGGACTGGTGTTTACAGAATGTTTGTTTTGACTTCCTACTAGTCTCTCAGACTGGTGTTTACAAAACATCTGTTTTCACCTCCTACTAGCCTCTCGGGCCGATGTTTACAGAATATTTGTTTTAACTTCCTACAAGCCTCTCAGGCTGGTGTTTACATAACATATGTTTACACTTTCTACCAGCCTCTCAGGCTGGTGTTTACAGAACATTTGTTTTCACTTCCCACACGCCTCCCAGGCTGGTGTTTACAGAACATTTCCCTTGACTTCCTACAAGTCTCTCAGGCTGGTGTTAACAGAACATTTGTTTTCACTTCCTACAAGCCTCCCAGGCTGGTGTTTACAGAACATTTGTTTTGACTTCCTACAAGCCTCTCAGGCTGGTGTTTACAGAATATTTGTTTTCACTTCCTACAAGCCTCTTGGGCTGGTGTTTACAGAATATTTGTTTTCACTTCCTACAAGCCTCTCAGGCTGGTGTTAACAGAACATTTGTTTTCACTTCCTACACGCCTCTCAGGCTGGTGTTTACAGAACATATATTTTCACTTCCTTAAGCCTCTCATGCTGGTGTTTATAGAACTTTTGTTTTCACTTCCTGCAAGCCTCTCAGGCTGGTGTTTACAGAATATTTGTTTTCACTTCCTACAAGCCTCTTGGGCTGGTGTTTACAGAACATTTGTTTTGAATTCGTACAAGCCTCTTGGACTGGTGTTTACATACCATTTGTTTTGACTTCTTATAAGCCTCTCGGGCTGGTGTTTACAGGATGTTTGTTTTGACTTCCTACTAGTCTCACAGACTGGTGTTTACAAAACATCTGTTTTCACCTCCTACTAGCCTCTCGGGCCGATGTTTACAAAATATTTGTTTTAACTTCCTACATGCCTCTCAGGCTGGTGTTTACAGAACATTTGTTTTGACTTCTTACAAGCCTCTCGGGCTGGTGTTTACAGAACATTTGTTTTTACTTCCTACAAGCCTCTCAGGCTGGTGTTTACAGAACATCTATTTTCACTTCCTCAAGCCTCTCATGCTGGTGTTTATAGAACTTTTGTTTTCACTTCCTGCAAGCCTATCAGGGTGGTGTTTACAGAATATTTGTTTTCATTTCCGAAAAGCCTCTCAGGCTGGTGTTTACAGAATATTTGTTTTCACTTCCTACAAGCCTCCCAGGCTGGTTTTTACAGAACATTTGTTTTGACTTCTTACAAGCCTCTCGGGCTGGTGTTTACAGAACATTTGTTTTTACTTCCTACAAGCCTCCCAGGCTGGTGTTTACAGAATATTTGTTTTCACTTCCTACAAGGCTCCCAGTCTGGTGTTCACAGAATATTTATTTTCACTTCCTACAAGCCTCTCGGGCTGGTGTTTATAGCACATTTGTTTTGACTTCCTTCACGCCTCTCAGGCTGGTGTTTACAGGACTTTTGGTGCTGTCTGATAAGGATATAAAGGGCCTCTCTCCAAGAGGACAGTTAGACATATTTTCAAAGTGTTTTTTATGTGTTCTATATGCCCAGTCCATTTCAGTGTTAAATGGATGATATGACAGAAGTCATCAACAGTAAGGTCAGCAGATCAAGTCACGTTCTGAGTTAGCTACCAAACTTTTTATTAGTGTCCTGTATTTAGACATAGCCCACAGATGGAAATACATTTGCACCCTTTTACTTTACAATGGAGTGCCATGGAGTGCAATGGACCATAATGTTCTGTTTTTTCTTTTTGAAACTGGTTGATTTTTTTTACCCTGTAGTAACCTGCAATTTACCATTATGTAAGATAAATTACACAGTAAACAAGGATCATTACATCCAACCAAATGAATTAAAATGTTGAATAATTTAGTCCAAGTCATTTTTTCTACTTTACATTTACATTACATTTAAGTCATTTAGCAGACGCTCTTATCCAGAGCGACTTACAAATTGGTGCATACACCTTATGACAACCAGTGGAACAGCCACTTGCATCTAAATCTTGTTGGGGGGGGTGAGAAGGATTACTTACCCTTACTTACCCTATCCTAGGTATTCCTTGAAGAGGTGGGGTTTCAGGTGTCTCCGGAAGGTGGTGATTGACTCCGCTGTCCTGGCGTCGTGAGGAGTTTGTTCCACCATTGGGGGCCAGAGCAGCGAACAGTTTTGACTGGGCTGAGCGGGAACTGTACTTCCTCAGTGGTAGGGAGGCGAGCAGGCCAGAGGTGGATGAACGCAGTGCCCTTGTTTGGGTGTAGGGCCTGATCAGAGCCTGGAGGTACTGAGGTGCCGTTCCCCTCACAGCTCCGTAGGCGAGCACCATGGTCTTGTAGCGGATGCGAGCTTCAACTGGAAGCCAGTGTAGAGAGCGGAGGAGCGGGGTGACGTGAGAGAACTTGGGAAGGTTGAACACCAGACGGGCTGCGGCGTTCTGGATGAGTTGTAGGGGTTTAATGGCACAGGCAGGGAGCCCAGCCAACAGCGAGTTGCAGTAATCAAGACGGGAGATGACAAGTGCCTGGATTAGGACCTGCGCCGCTTCCTGTGTGAGGCAGGGTCGTACTCTGCGGATGTTGTAGAGCATGAACCTACAGGAACGGAACACCGCCTTGATGTTAGTTGAGAACGTCAGGGTGTTGTCCAGGATCACGCCAAGGTTCTTAGCGCTCTGGGAGGAGGACACAATGGAGTTGTCAACCGTGATGGCGAGATCATGGAACGGGCAGTCCTTCCCCGGGAGGAAGAGGAGCTCCGTCTTGCTGAGGTTCAGCTTGAGGTGGTGATCCGTCATCCACACTGATATGTCTGCCAGACATGCAGAGATGCGATTCGCCACCTGGTCATCAGAAGGGGGAAAGGAGAAGATTAATTGTGTGTCGTCTGCATAGCAATGATAGGAGAGACCATGTGAGGTCATGACAGAGCCAAGTGACTTGGTGTATAGCGAGAATAAGAGAGGGCCTAGAACAGAGCCCTGGGGGACACCAGTGGTGAGAGCGCGTGGTGAGGAGACAGATTCTCGCCACGCCACCTGGTAGGAGCGACCTGTCAGGTAGGACGCAATCCAAGCGTGGGCCGCGCCGGAGATGCCCAACTCGGAGAGGGTGGAGAGGAGGATCTGATGGTTCACAGTATCGAAGGCAGCCGATAGGTCTAGAAGGATGAGAGCAGAGGAGAGAGAGTTAGCTTTAGCAGTGCGGAGCGCCTCCGTGATACAGAGAAGAGCAGTCTCAGTTGAATGACTAGTCTTGAAACCTGACTGATTTGGATCAAGAAGGTCATTCTGAGAGAGATAGCGGTAGAGCTGGCCAAGGACGGCACGCTCAAGAGTTTTGGAGAGAAAAGAGAGAAGGGATACTGGTCTGTAGTTGTTGACATCGGAGGGATCGAGTGTAGGTTTTTTCAGAAGGGGTGCAACTCTCGCTCTCTTGAAGACGGGAGGGACGTAGCCAGCGGTCAGGGATGAGTTGATGAGCGAGGTGAGGTAAGGGAGAAGGTCTCCGGAAATGGTCTGGAGAAGAGAGGAGGGGATAGGGTCAAGCGGGCAGGTTGTTGGGCGGCCGGCCGTCACAAGACGCGAGATTTCATCTGGAGAGAGAGGGGAGAAAGAGGTCAGAGCATAGGGTAGGGCAGTGTGAGCAGAACCAGCGGTGTCGTTTGACTTAGCAAACGAGGATCGGATGTCATCGACCTTCTTTTCAAAATGGTTGACGAAGTCATCTGCAGAGAGGGAGGAGGGAGGGGGGAGGATTCAGGAGGGAGGAGAAGGTGGCAAAGAGCTTCCTAGGGTTAGAGGCAGATGCTTGGAATTTAGAATGGTAGAAAGTGGCTTTAGCAGCAGAGACAGAGGAGGAAAATGTAGAGAGGAGGGAGTGAAAGGATGCCAGGTCCGCAGGGAGGCGAGTTTTCCTCCATTTCCGCTCGGCTGCCCGGAGCCCTGTTCTGTGAGCTCGCAATGAGTCGTCGAGCCACGGAGCGGGAGGGGAGGACCGAGCCGGCCTGGAGGATAGGGGACATAGAGAGTCAAAGGATGCAGTAAGGGAGGAGAGGAGGGTTGAGGAGGCAGAATCAGGAGATAGGTTGGAGAAAGTTTGAGCAGAGGGAAGAGATGATAGGATGGAAGAGGAGAGAGTAGCGGGGGAGAGAGAGCGAAGGTTGGGACGGCGCGATACCATCCGAGTAGGGGCAGTGTGGGAAGTGTTGGATGAGAGCGAGAGGGAAAAGGATACAAGGTAGTGGTCGGAGACTTGGAGGGGAGTTGCAATGAGGTTAGTGGAAGAACAGCATCTAGTAAAGATGAGGTCAAGCGTATTGCCTGCCTTGTGAGTAGGGGGGGAAGGTGAGAGGGTGAGGTCAAAAGAGGAGAGGAGTGGAAAGAAGGAGGCAGAGAGGAATGAGTCAAAGGTAGACGTGGGGAGGTTAAAGTCGCCCAGAACTGTGAGAGGTGAGCCGTCCTCAGGAAAGGAGCTTATCAATGGCATCAAGCTCATTGATGAACTCTCCGAGGGAACCTGGAGGGCTGGTAACTGTGACAGCATGGAATTCAAAGGAGGCAATAGACAGATGGGTAAGGGGAGAAAGAGAGAAAGACCACTTGGGAGAGATGAGGATCCCGGTGCCACCACCCCGCTGACCAGAAGCTCTCGGGGTGTGCGAGAACACGTGGGCCGACGAGGAGAGAGCAGTAGGAGTAGCAGTGTTATCTGTGGTGATCCATGTTTCCGTCAGTGCCAAGAAGTCAAGGGACTGGAGGGAGGCATAGGCTGAGATGAACTCTGCCTTGTTGGCCGCAGATCGGCAGTTCCAGAGGCTACCGGAGACCTGCAACTCCACGTGGGTCGTACGCGCTGGGACCACCAGGTTAGGGTGGTCGCGGCCACGCGGTGTGGAGCGTTTGTATGGTCTGTGCAGAGAGGAGAGAACAGGGATAGACAGACACATAGTTGACAGGCTACAGAAAAGGCTACGCTAATGCAAGGAAATTGGAATGACAAGTGGACTACACGTCTCGAATGTTCAGAAAGTTAAGCTTACGTAGCAAGAATCTTATTGACTAAAATGATTAAAATGATACAGTACTGCTAAAGTAGGCTAGCTGGCAGTAGCTGCGTTGTTGACACTACACTCATCAAGTCGTTCCGTTGAGTGTAATAATTTCTACAGTGCTGCTATTCGGGGGCTAGCTGGCTAGCTAGCAGTGTTGTTTACGTTACGTTGAGTTAAAAGAACGACAATAGCTGGCTAGCTAACCTAGGAAATCGGTCTAGACTACACAATTATCTTTGTAACAAAGACGGCTATGTAGCTAGCTATGTAGCTAGCTACGATCAAACAAATCAAACCGTTGTACTGTAATGAAATGAAAATGTGATACTCCCTGACCGGTGATTGAATTCGAATCAGTAGACGTGTGGTGACGTTGGCTAGCTGTTAGCTGTTGGCTAGCTAGCAGAGTCTCCTACGTTAAGGACGACAAATAGCTGGCTAGCGAACCTCAGTGAATTAAGATAATCACTCCAAGGCTACACACACTAAACTACACAATTATCTTGGAAACAAAGACAGCTATGTAGCTAGCTAACACTGAACTAATCAAGTCGTACAGTTGAGTGAATAGCACTACAGTGATGCTAATCTGTGTGCGTTAGCTAGCGTTGCTAGCTCCTGGGCGAATAGCAGTGAAGGCTACGTTAGGGCGACGAAATACGAAATACGATAATTATGCAATTATCTCTGATACAAGGACGGCTATGTAGCTAGCTAAGAAGAATGGCTAAGATTATGTAGCTAGCTAACAGTAAACTAATCAAGTCGTACAGTTGAGTGAATAGCACTACAGTGATGCTAATCTGTGTGCGTTAGCTAGCGTCAGCTAGCTCCTGGGCGAATAGCAGTGAAGGCTACGTTAGGGCGACGAAATACGATAATTATGCAATTATCTCTGATACAAGGACGGCTATGTAGCTAGCTAAGAAGAATTGCTAAGATTAGACAAATCAACCGTTGTACTATAATGAAATGTAATGAAAAAGTTATACAACCTGCAGAGCGAAGTGCGAATGCGACCGCTCGCTCCAACCGGAAGCTTTGAAGTTAAACATCTCTAATTAAGTTTAGTTATTATTATTTTATGTATATAGTTATTTTATTTATTTTTTAAATTGGGAGGGGGGATCCTGCGCAATTGTAAATCAAACAAAAGCATGTGTAAGCATCAAACATTTTTTCAAATGTAACTTATTTCAGAAGAAATAGTGAATCATGCAAGAGTGCCAATATACATCTATTTGACCGCATCTGTACACTGCCTGATTAAACCTCACTGCTCTGTGCCTCCTGCCTTTTCCCTGGAGAAGCTCAGTGATACAGCAACAATTTCAGTGTTGTTCTCGCTCTCACCACGTTGTTTTCATTATCATCTGAACAGGTCCTCCTCTGAGAGAGGTGCAACCTGGGACATCTTGTTATGACCCTACTTACTAAGCAGAGGTAGTCTCAGGGAGATATTAGAGGTCAGGAGGGGAAACTGTTACCTTGAGCGCAACAACACACCTCTACACCTCTCCATCACTCCCCCTCCCTCACGCTCCATCCTCCCCTCTCTTTCTCACAAAGGGAGGGTATTAGTTAAGAGGAGCCAAACTATAGCCTGAGGCGACATAACACTCATTCTATCTGGTTACATCTTTCTCTCTCTGCCCTCCTCTCTGTCTCACATAGCCTGCAGCACTAGTCTTAATGATCTGTTCCCAAACACCAGAGCACATTATTACACAAAGCGGGCCTTAATGAGTCATTACTCCACAGGTTTACAGCAGAGATTTGTATTTAGAGAGTTGGGACATTGAGGTTTTTTCGCATTATAATGCCGTTTACATGACACTACAACATTCTATGGCAAGACATGTTAGCGCCCTATTAACATGACACAGTGAACACTTAAACACTGCAATGTAACAGAATATCTAGATTTAGAACAATATTTAAACACTGCAATGTAACTGAATATCTAGATTTAGAACAATATTTAAACACTGCAATGTAACTGAATATCTAGATTTAGAACAATATTTAAACACTGCAATGTAACTGAATATCTAGATTTAGGACAATATTTAAACACTGCAATGTAACTGAATATGTAGATTTAGAACAATATTTAAACACTGCAATGTAACTGAACATCTAGATTTAGAACAATATTTAAACACTGCAATGTAACTGAATATCTAGATTTAGAACAATATTTAAACACTGCAATGTAACTGAATATCTAGATTTAGAACAATATTTAAACACTGCAATGTAACTGAATATCTAGATTTAGGACAATATTTAAACACTGCAATGTAACTGAATATGTAGATTTAGAACAATATTTAAACACTGCAATGTAACTGAACATCTAGATTTAGAACAATATTTAAACACTGCAATGTAACTGAATATCTAGATTTAGAACAATATTTAAACACTGCAATGTAACTGAATATCTAGATTTAGAACAATATTTAAACACTGCAATGTAACTGAATATCTAGATTTAGAACAATATTTAAACACTGCAATGTAACGGAATATCTAGATTTAGAACAATATTTAAACACTGCAATGTAACTGAATATCTAGATTTAGAACAATATTTAAACACTGCAATGTAACTGAATATCTAGATTTAGAACAATATTTAAACACTGCAATGTAACTGAATATCTAGATTTAGAACAATATTTAAACACTGCAATGTAACTGAATATCTAGATTTAGAACAATATTTAAACACTGCAATGTAACGGAATATTTAGATTTAGAACAATATTTAAACACTGCAATGTAACTGAATATCTAGATTTAGAACAATATTTAAACACTGCAATGTAACTGAATATGTAGATTTAGAACAATATTTAAACACTGCAATGTAACTGAATATCTAGATTTAGAACAATATTTAAACACTGCAATGTAACTGAATATGTAGATTTAGAACAATATTTAAAATTCAAAAGTTGTGCCAACTCTCTAAATACTATGTACGTATGCTTTACTCCACTAAGAGACTCAAAGCTGGTATGAAAGGAAAAGAGCAACACTGTGTCCTGAATGAATCACCTACACATGTACAGTGCATTAGGAAAGTATTCAGATCCCTTGACTTTTTACACATTTTGTTAAATTACAGCCTTATTCTAAAATGGATTGAACAAAAAAATGTTTGCATCAATCTACACAATATACCGCTCGATGACAAAGCGAAAACAGGGTTTTAGACATTTTTGCTAATAAAACAATTAAATAAGGTACCTTATTTACATAAGAATTCAGACCCTTTGCTATGAGAATCGAAATTGAGCTCAGGTGCATCCTGTTTCCATTGATCATCCTTGAGATGTTTCCACAACTTCATTCGAGTCCACCTGTAGTAAATTCAATTGAATAGACATGATTTGAAAAGGCACACACCCGTCTATATAAGGACCCACATTTGATAGTTCATGTCAGAGGAAAAACGAAGTCATGAGGTTGAAGGGATTGTCCGTAGAGCTCCGAGACAGCGTTGCGTCGAGGCACAGATCTGGGGAATGGTACCAAAACAATTCTGCAGCTATGAATGTCCCCGAGAACACAGTGGCCTACAACATTCTTAAATGGAAGAAGTTTGGAACCACCAAGACTCTTCCTAGAGCTGCTCGCCCAGCCAAACTGAGCAATCAAGGGAGAATGACCTTGGTCAGGGAGGTGACCAAGAACCCGATGCTCACTCTGACAGAGCTCCAGAGTTTCTCTGTGGAGATGGGTGAACCTTCCAGAAGGACAACCATCTATGCAGCACTTCATCAATCAGGCCTTTATGGTAATAATAATATAATAATATATGCCATTTAGCTGACGCTTTTATCAAAAGCGACTTACAGTCATGTGTGCATACATTCTACGTATGGGTGGTCCTGGGAATCGAACCCACTACCCTGGCGTTACAAGCGCCATGCTCTACCAACTGAGCTACAGAGTGGCCAGACGCAAGCCTCAGTAAAAGGCAAATGACAGCCCGCTTGGAGTTTGCCAAAAGGCACCTAAATGACTCTCAGACCATGACAAACAAGATTCTCTGGTCTGATGAAACCAAGATTGAAGTCTTTGGCCTGAAACATGTAACCATCCCTACAGTGAAGCATGCTGGTGGCAGCATCATGCTGTGGATATGTTTATCAGCAGCAGGGACTGGGAGACAAGTCAGGATCAAGACAAAGATGAATGGAGTAATGTACAGAGAGTTCCTTGATGAAAACCTGCTCCGGAGCGCTCAGGACCTCAGACTTGAGAGAAGGTTCACCTACCAACAGGACAACGACCCTAAGTACACAGCCAAGACAATGCAGAAGTGGTTTTGGGACAAGTCTCTGAATGTCCTTGAGTGGCCCAGCCAGAGCCCGGACTTGAACCCGATCCAACATCTCTGGAGAGACTAGAAAATAGCTGTGCAGCGATGTTCCCCATCCAACCTGACAGAGTTTGAGAGGATCTGCAGAGAAGAATGGGACAAACTCCCTGAATACAGGTGTGACACGCTTGTAGCGTCATACCCAAAGAAGACTTGAGGCTGTAATCGTTGCCAAAGGTGCTTCAACAAAGTACTGAGTAAAGGGTCTGAATGCGTAAGTAAATGTAATATTTCCTTCTTTATTTTAAAATATACATTTGCAAAAAATATATATTTTGTTTGCATTGCCATTATGGGGTAATGTGTGTAGATTGATGAGGGGGGAAAAATATTGAATCCATTTTAGAATAAGGATGTAATGTAACAACATGTGGAAAAAGTTTGAAGGTGTCTGAATACTTTCCAAATGGCCTGTATACAGAACCAGTCAAAAGTGTGAAGGTGTCTGAATACTTTCCAAATGGCCTGTATACAGAACCAGTCAAAAGTTTGAAGGTGTCTGAATACTTTCCAAATGGCCTGTATACAGAACCAGTCAGAAGTCTGAAGGTGTCTGAATACTTTCCAAATGGCCTGTATACAGAACCAGTCAAAAGTTTGAAGGTGTCTGAATACTTTCCAAATGGCCTGTATACAGAACCAGTCAACAGTTTGGACATACCTACTCAGTCAAGGGTTTCTTTATTTTCATTATTTTCTACATTGTAGAATAATAGTGAAGACATCACAACTATGAAATAACACATATGGAATCATGTAGTAACCAGTGTTTCGAAATAGCCACCCTTTGCCTTGATGACAGCACTAGCTTCAAGAGGTAGTCACCTGGAATTATTTCCCGACAGTCTTGAAGGAGTTCCCACATATGCTGGGCACTTGTTGGCTGCTTTTCCTTCACTCTGCAGTCCAACTCATCCCGAGCTATCTCAATTGGGTTGAGGTTAGGTGATTGTCATCTGACAGATGACAGGTCATCTGATGCAGCACTCATCACTCTCCTTCTTGGTCAAATAGCCCTTACACAGCCTGTAGATGTAATTTGGGTCATTGTCCTGTTGAAAAAAAGGACAAAGCGTTTAGTCCCACTAAGCGCAAACCAGATGGGCTGGCTTATCGCTGCAGAATGCTGTGGTAGCCATGCTGGTTAAGTGTACCTTGAAATGTAAAAAAAAAAAAAACACAGACAGTCTCACCAGCAAAGCACACCCACACCATCACATCTCATCCTCCATGCTACATGGCTGGTAACTCTAATGAACTTATGCTTGCAGCAGAGGTAACTCTGGGTCTTCCTTTCCTGTGTCGCTCCTCATGAGAGCCAGTTTCATCACAGCACATGATGGTTTTTGCGACATCACTTGAAGAAACTTTCAGTTCTTGAATTTTCCGGATTGACTGACCTTCATGTCTTAAAGTAATGATGGACTGTCGTTTCACTTTGCTTATTTGAGCTGTTCTTGCCATAATATGTACTTGGTCTTTTACCAAACAGGGCTGTCTTCTGTATATCACCCCTACCTTGTCACAACACAACTGATTGGCTCAAACTCATTAAGAAGGAATGAAATTCCACAAATGAACAAGGCACACCTGTTAATTGAAATGCGTTCCAGGTGACTTCCTCATGAAGCTGTTTGAGTGAATGCCAAGAGTGTGCAAATCTGTCATCAAGGCATTTTACTTTGACAAATGTGTTTAACACTTTTTTGGTTACTACATGATTCCATATGTGTTATTTCACAGTTTTGATGTCTTCACTATTATTCTACAATGTAGAACATAGTAAAAGTAAAGAACAACCCTTGAATGAGTAGGTGTGTCCAAACATTTGACTGGTTCTGTTTATTAACATATACGTACTGTACTATACATGGAAGACTTTTCACAACATTTACCGTTTTGCTCCTATTCTGCCATGACAACAGCAGTGTTATATAATTATTTTGTCATAACTCCAATGAGACACACATTCTTCCTTGAGGAGTGTGTAAATTAGAGGTCTGAGACTTATAGCAGGTACCTGTCTGCAGGGAGGTGAGGTGAGCCTCCTCACATCGCTGTAAGATCAGCTGGTTCACTCAGGCAGAATGGTAAATGGTGTTTGTCTCCTGTCTCACTCCATTATGGTCCAATGTGCATGGCAGTTGTTTGTTATTGTCACTGTGAAACTGGCAGATGCTCTCGTCTTTCCATTGACCGGCATCCCTGGGGTGAGAAGAGCTATCTGACAGGAGGTGATCTGAGAGGGGGGTCAGTCAGGTAGGCAACATATAAAGAGGGCTCTTGCCGTGACCCCGCAATGAGTGGGTGAGGATGTGTGTGTGTCTGTGTGCTGTACTGTCTGAGGGTTCAGCATGGATGTATGTCTTTGGCAGTTGGACAGGTGAATTCTTGGACTTTATGAGGATATGCTATGTGTTACAGTTTATTAGGGTGTGTTTTCTAAAACTGGAGGAATCTCTCTTCATGGGAACGCAGGCTGTTGTAGTGAGTTAACAACTCTCTTTACTAGATGGCTTGATTTTATGTCTCCTTCTGGATTATAGTACAGTAGGAACTGTCAAAGTCTTGGTGTGACTTTGTTGGATGTGCAAGTTATAAACTGGTATATAGATTTTTGACTTATCTGAGCAAATGGTGGCAGTGAGGAGACAATGAAGAGGTCAGGGTTCCTTTTTGTGACAGTGCTGTGCTTGGAGTTCTTCTGTCTAATCTCCTCCCAGCCTCAGTCCAAGCTTCAGCAGTGTAGACCGATGGTGGGTTCCTCTGCCCTGCCTGTGCTACAGAGGGACGGGAATGTGATGCTAGGGGGCCTCTTCTCCCTCCATGACATGGTGATGCAGCCTGACTTCTCCTTCACCTCCAAACCAGCCCGCTCACGCTGCACCGGGTGAGGGTCTGAGTTAGTTCTCTAGACTATGGCCGTCACCATAAAAGGATTCAATGTAAGGCTCATCCCTCTGTCCTCTCTTCTCCCACGCAGATTTAACTTCCGGACATTCCGCTGGATGCAGACCATGATGTTTGCCATCGAAGAGATCAACAGAGATGATCATCTGCTCCCCAACTTCACTCTGGGATATAAGATATATGATTCGTGCAGTACTCTTTACCATGCCCTGAGGGCTTCTGTGGAACTGATGGGGGGAGAAGGGGAAGGAGAGGTGGAGGGGGGATCCTGTCATGGCCTGGTTCCAGTGGTCATCGGGGATGGAGGTTCCACTCTGTCTCTGGTGGTGGCTCGCTTCCTGGGAGTCTTCAGAGTACCTCAGGTAGGCAGACTGACCACTTACAATTAACAGTATGCACTACTCTTCACAGTTTTAGGGTGTTACTAACAGAAGTACATTGGCTGTAGAGTTACTTCTTCCTCTCACTCTCTCTCTCTCTCTCTCTCTCTCTCTCTCTCTCTCTCTCTCTCTCTCTCTCTCTCTCTCTCTCTCTCTCTCTCTCTCTCTCAGGTCAGTTATTTCTCTAGCTGTGCATGTCTCAGTAACAAGGCAGAGTTCCCAGCCTTCCTCAGGACCATGCCCAGTGACTTCTTCCAGGTGACTTCTCATTCCATGTAACTTTCTAACTTCTCCACTTTCTCTCTCTGATCTAATTCCTATCGAATCTCTACTCTAGTAGCAATTGAGCGTTGGCAAATGGTTCATCAATGTCTGATTCCAGGTGGATGCTCTGGTGCAGCTCGTCCAGCACTTTAGCTGGAAATGGGTGGGTGTGGTTGCCGGGGACGATGCATATGGTCGTGGGGGAGCACAACTATTTTCTGAGAAGGTTTGTGGGATATACTGTATCATTTTCTCCTGTGTGGATAAATACACAATGTGAATGTGTTATGGCTGAAAGTATCTGCTAAATGACCATAGTTTACCTTTATAGGTGCAGAGGATCGGTGCCTGCATGGCCCTCCATGAAATCATCCCCAAAAACCATGCGGAGGGGGCCATGGCCTCCATCGTTGCCCGTATTCGGTCCTCTGGGGCTGCCGTGGTTCTGGTGTTTGCCCTGGAGCAGGATGCTGGCTCTTTGTTTGACGAGGCCCTGCGGCAGGGTCTGACAGGGGTGCAGTGGCTGGCCAGCGAAGCCTGGAGTACAGCCTCAGTTCTCTCCACCCCAACCCGCTTCCTCCCCATCCTCCAGGGCTCCATGGGCTTCGCCATCCGCCGAGCTGGGCACATCCCTGGACTACAGGAGTTCCTGCTGCGTCTCCACCCCTCCAGCCCAGACGCTTCCGAGGACCCGTTCCTACGCCCTTTCTGGGAGGAGGTGTTTAGGTGTAGCCTGCAGGGTGATGGGGGTGGAGATAGTCAGGGGGGTAAACCTCTGTGCTCTGGGTCTGAGGACCTGGGCAGTGTCAGGAACATCTACTCTGACGTGTCTCAGTTGAGGATATCCTATAATGTGTACAAGGCTGTGTACGCCATCGCCCACGCACTGCATGCTATGAGGAGCTGTGAGACAGGAAGAGGACCTTTCCCTCTGCATGCCTGCCCAAATACTGACAGCATACAGCCATGGCAGGTACTGGACTGGTACTAGTCAGAAAAATGTGCTGATGTTTTAAACAAGAAAAATAGTTACTTTGAAATAAAGTTTTAGACAAAACATTTTTTTTAACTTTCATATATAGTTTTAAGTAAGAAAAGTATTTACTCTTAAAAATAGTTTTAAACAAGCCAAATGGTTCAATTTGAAACATTCTGAATGTATGCCCGATTGTCTTTCTCTCCTCAGCTCCTGCACTACCTGAAGCAGGTGGAGTTCTCTAACTCGTTTGGTGATGAGACTAAGTTTGATGTGAACGGGGACCCAGTAGCTGTGTATGACTTGGTGAACTGGCAGTTAGGGGCAGAGGGCCAGGTGAAGTTTGTCACAGTGGGGAGGTTTGACGAGACTACCAGCCTGGGCAGGAAGAAACTATACATCCAGAAAACGGACATCATCTGGAATGGAAACCAGACGACAGTAAGGCTCTCAAAAATGTCTGAACTTTTACCTTTTATTCTCTTATTATTCTTTAAGAAATGCTGACCTAGTTAGATTTCTTTGGAAAAAAATATGATTCAATATCTTGGAAAATGAGGAGGCAAAGAATAGCTGGAGGGGATGGATGCAACAAAGAACATTAATTTTATTAAACTGCATTCAACTATGATGTCTGTTAAATATTTTTGTTGTTGTTGTAAGAAATTGCATTTAGTAGTTTAGTTTTCCTTTTTAGATGTATTATTTTGAATGTCATGGTCATAGAACAAACATGGTCTTATTATACATTAATTAAGTTGAATTTGTATCTGTATTTATTATTGTATCTCTGTTGCTCTCGTGTGCATTCATGTTTATTCATGTTTATCTCTGTTCCTCTCGTGTGCATTCATGTTTATTCATGTTTATCTCTGTTGCTCTCGTGTGCATTCATGTTTATTCATGTTTATCTCTGTTGCTCTCGTGTGCATTCATGTTTATTCATGTTTATCTCTGTTGCTCTCGTGTGCATTCATGTTTATTCATGTTTATCTCTGTTGCTCTCGTGTGCATTCATGTTTATTCATGTTTATCTCTGTTGCTCTCGTGTGCATTCATGTTTATTCATGTTTATCTCTGTTGCTCTCGTGTGCATTCATGTTTATTCATGTTTATCTCTGTTCCTCTCGTGTGCATTCATGTTTATTCATGTTTATCTCTGTTGCTCTCGTGTGCATTCATGTTTATTCATGTTTATCTCTGTTCCTCTCGTGTGCATTCATGTTTATTCATGTTTATCTCTGTTCCTCTCGTGTGCATTCATGTTTATTCATGTTTATCTCTGTTGCTCTCGTGTGCATTCATGTTTATTCATGTTTATCTCTGTTGCTCTCGTGTGCATTCATGTTTATTCATGTTTATCTCTGTTGCTCTCGTGTGCATTCATGTTTATTCATGTTTATCTCTGTTGCTCTCGTGTGCATTCATGTTTATTCATGTTTATCTCTGTTGCTCTCGTGTGCATTCATGTTTATTCATGTTTATCTCTGTTGCTCTCGTGTGCATTCATGTTTATTCATGTTTATCTCTGTTGCTCTCGTGTGCATTCATGTTTATTCATGTTTATCTCTGTTCCTCTCATGTGCATTCATGTTTATTCATGTTTATCTCTGTTCCTCTCGTGTGCATTCATGTTTATTCATGTTTATCTCTGTTCCTCTCGTGTGCATTCATGTTTATTCATGTTTATCTCTGTTCCTCTCATGTGCATTCATGTTTATTCATGTTTATCTCTGTTCCTCTCGTGTGCATTCATGTTTATTCATGTTTATCTCTGTTCCTCTCGTGTGCATTCATGTTTATTCATGTTTATCTCTGTTGCTCTTCCTGTGCATTCATGTTTATTCATGTTTATCTCTATTGCTCTTCCTGTGCATTCATGTTTATTCATGTTTATCTCTGTTGCTCTTCCTGTGCATTCATGTTTAATTCTGACTGAAGCAGTGTGTGATCTCCCTCTCAGGTCCCTCTGTCAGTATGCAGTAGCAGCTGTCTTCCAGGCACTCGGAGGGCCATCAGGCCTCACTTCCCTATCTGCTGCTTTGACTGTGTGGTCTGTACAGCAGGGGAGATTAGCAATCAGACAGGTGAGGCCAGTCTACAGCCTGTAGGGATGTGAGAGTGTGTTGTCATAACCCAGCCTCACTACAGAAATATGTCTTGTCTTCATGTTCCCCAGATGCTATAGAGTGTGTTCGCTGCCTACCTGAGTTCTGGTCCAATGAGGAGTCTACAGCCTGCATCCCCAAGCAGGTTGACTTCCTGTCCTACGGTGACACAATGGGTATGGCTCTGCTCTCCGTGGCCCTCCTGGGGTCCTTCTGCACTGCCACAGTCGTCCTCATATTTGCCTGTCACCACGCCACTCCCATCGTCAGGGCCAACAACTCTGAGCTGAGCTTCCTGCTGCTCTTCTCCTTGACTCTGTGTTTTCTGTGTTCTCTTACTTTCATTGGCCGGCCCTCTGAGTGGTCCTGTATGCTGCGCCACACAGCGTTTGGGATCACCTTCGTCCTCTGCATATCTTGTGTTCTGGGGAAAACAATGGTGGTGTTGATGGCCTTCAGGGCTACACTTCCAGGCAGTAATGTCATGAAATGGTTTGGGCCTCTACAGCAGAGAGCCTTCATCTCACTCTGTACTATGGTCCAGGTAGGAACACTGACCCAGCTGTTCTCTTCGTATCATGCACCCTTGTTGGACTGTTACGTATCAACATAACAATTATTTTCCTCCACCAGGTGGTGATCTGTGCTGTGTGGCTGGCTGTTTCCCCTCCCAGCCCACGCAGACTGATGACACGTGAGAGTGCCTGTGTCATCCTCCTATGTGATGAGGGCTCAGCCCTGGGCTTCTGCCTTGTGCTGGGCTACATTGGCCTGCTGGCCTCCCTCTGTCTCCTCTTAGCCTTCCTGGGCAGAAAACTCCCAGACAACTTCAACGAGGCCAAGCTCATCACCTTCAGCATGCTGATCTTCTGTGCCGTGTGGGTGGCCTTCGTCCCTGCCTACGTCAGCTCTCCTGGGAAGTACTCCACGGCCACGGAGGTGTTCGCCATCCTGGGCTCCAGTTTCGGCCTGCTGACCTGCCTCTTCCTGCCCAAATGTTACATAATTTTGCTGAAGCCTGAGAAGAACAACAGGAAACACCTCATGGCCAAGTCTGAACCTGACAAGACATTCTAGTGGATCCTACAACGTCTAGAATTTATATCAGGGATGGGCAACTGACGGCCCACCCCCCTTTTGTAGGCCCGCCCGCCCGCCCCCCCTTTTGTAGGCCCGCCCGCTCCCCTTTTGTAGGCCCGCCCGCTCCCCCTTTTGTAGGCCCGCCCGACCCCCCTTTTGTAGGCCCGCCCAGATGCTAGGCCCGCGGATCAATTTGCAAAACTGATCAATTTAGTTTTTTTTAGGACAGTCAGGTTATCAACTTAATATTGAATATTCTGGTAGAATACACAAGGTGAAATATAGAAATGTGGTTCTGCGTCAGCATTTTCCTGTTGTTGTGTCAGCCACTGACAGTCTCTCAATTAGCCCATGTCAGCTAACGTTTTTCTAGATTGCTCTAGCCAGCTATCATAAAACTGTAGTAATCATGGTCAAATTACCACTCTCATTTAGTCAACATATTGAAAACTGCAAACACTTATCTACAACCTATGGCAAAATATGCTAAATCTTCTCTCTGCCACATGGGAAAATGTGTAGAATTGCAAGAAACTTGCTTTAAAACTGCACCAATTTCTCTACGCCCAATGGCAAAATGTATAGATAAATAAAACTTTTTCTCTGCTGTCAAAAAAGAAGAAGAATTGTCTCGCAAGGATGGGGGGCCTCCCAACAAAATGTAACGTAGGGCCCTCAGTAAAGACTACTGCATGTGTGGGTATGGATGTGGGTAGGCAGACCGCGAGCTACTGCTGCCCCACATGAGTTCAGATTTTTTTTGTGGCCCCTCCCTGATTTAGATTGTGTAGAAATTATAATGTAGTTTCAGGAAGTTCAATCCGGAAGTCTGAATGGTTATTTAACTATATCTAGTAAGTGTAATAATACCTTTTGTTTCCTATTCTAGGGGCATAGTGGGAATGAATACAAACGTGTCATCATCACAGTGGGAATGAATACAAACGTGTCATCATCACAGTGGGAATGAATACAAACGTGTCATCATCACAGTGAGAATGAATACAAACGTGTCATCATCACAGGGAGAATGAATACAAACGTGTCATCATCACAGTGTGAATGAATACAAACGTGTCATCATCACAGTGAGAATGAATACAAACGTGTCATCATCACAGTGAGAATGAATACAAACGTGTCATCATCACAGTGAGAATGAATACAAACGTGTCATCATCACAGGGAGAATGAATACAAACGTGTCATCATCACAGTGTGAATGAATACAAACGTGTCATCATCACAGGGAGAATGAATACAAACGTGTCATCATCACAGTGTGAATGAATACAAACGTGTCATCATCACAGTGAGAATGAATACAAACGTGTCATCATCACAGGGAGAATGAATACATACGTGTCATCATCACAGTGTGAATGAATACAAACGTGTCATCATCACAGGGAGAATGAATACAAACGTGTCATCATCACAGGGAGAATGAATACAAACGTGTCATCATCACAGGGAGAATGAATACAAACGTGTCATCATCACAGTGAGAATGAATACAAACGTGTCATCATCACAGGGAGAATGAATACAAACGTGTCATCATCACAGGGAGAATGAATACAAACGTGTCATCATCACAGGGAGAATGAATACAAACGTGTCATCATCACAGGGAGAATGAATACATACGTGTCATCATCACAGGGAGAATGAATACAAACGTGTCATCATCACAGGGAGAATGAATACAAACGTGTCATCATCACAGTGAGAATGAATACATACGTGTCATCATCACAGGGAGAATGAATACATACGTGTCATCATCACAGGGAGAATGAATACATACGTGTCATCATCACAGGGAGAATGAATACATACGTGTCATCATCACAGGGAGAATGAATACATACGTGTCATCATCACAGGGAGAATGAATACAAACGTGTCATCATCACAGGGAGAATGAATACATACGTGTCATCATCACAGTGAGAATGAATACAAACGTGTCATCATCACAGTGAGAATGAATACAAACGTGTCATCATCACAGTGAGAATGAATACATACGTGTCATCATCACAGGGAGAATGAATACAAACGTGTCATCATCACAGGGAGAATGAATACAAACGTGTCATCATCACAGGGAGAATGAATACATACGTGTCATCATCATGATGTCCTCCAGAGTGGTGCAGGGGTCTAAGGCACTGTAATACCAGTGCAAGAGGTGTTATTACAGTCCCTGGTTCACATCTGGTTGGGATTGGGCATCCCGTAGGGCGGCGCACAATTGGCCCAGTGTCGTCCGGGGTAGGCCATCATTGTAAATAAGTATTTGTTCCTAAATGACTTGCCTAGTTAAATAAAGGTTACATTTAAAAAACTTATATAATCATAGCGTCTTGTTTCTCCTCCTCTACCCTATTAGCCATGTGTTGAATGTCATTCACCCATTGACCTTATAGCCTATAAGCAAGGCACAACAATGCACAATCCTCACGCTTGCTGTTCAACCAATGGGCTCACTCTGGCAATTATCACCTTCTTCACTCAACCAATGGGTGACATCTTGGGAGGTTTACCCATGCTCTATCACTTGCTGTTTTTCAGTTTTTTCATCTAGCTCTGAGAAGCATTCCTTGGAGGCCATACTATTTAATACAATTCCATATTGCATTCGGGCTCTGTTGTTTATACAGCAAAGCCTTTACTCGAGTACAGTGTGCTGTTGTCCCTTCTCAGAGTCAGTTATCTACCACAGGAGACTGCTGTTGTCCCTCCTCAGTCAGTCATCTACCACAGGAGACTGCTGTTGTCCCTCCTCAGAGTCAGTTATCTACCACAGGAGACTGCTGTTGTTCCTCCTCAGAGTCAGTCATCTACCACAGGAGACTGCTGTTGTCCCTCCTCAGAGTCAGTTATCTACCACAGGAGACTGCTGTTGTCCCTCCTCAGAGTCAGTTATCTACCACAGGAGACTGCTGTTGTCCCTCCTCAGAGTCAGTTATCTACCACAGGAGACTGCTGTTGTCCCTCCTCAGAGTCAGTTATCTACCACAGGAGACTGCTGTTGTCCCTTCTCAGAGTCAGTTATCTACCACAGGAGTGTGCTGTTGTCCCTCCTCAGAGTCAGTTATCTACCACAGGAGACTGCTGTTGTCCCTCCTCAGAGTCAGTTATCTACCACAGGAGACTGCTGTTGTCCCTCCTCAGAGTCAGTTATCTACCACAGGAGACTGCTGTTGTCCCTCCTCAGAGTCAGTTATCTACCACAGGAGTGTGCTGTTGTCCCTCCTCAGAGTCAGTTATCTACCACAGGAGACTGCTGTTGTTCCTCCTCAGAGTCAGTTATCTACCACAGGAGTGTGCTGTTGTCCCTCCTCAGAGTCAGTTATCTACCACAGGAGACTGCTGTTGTCCCTCCTCAGAGTCAGTTATCTACCACAGGAGACTGCTGTTGTCCCTCCTCAGAGTCAGTTATCTACCACAGGAGACTGCTGTTGTTCCTCCTCAGAGTCAGTCATCTACCACAGGAGACTGCTGTTGTCCCTCCTCAGAGTCAGTTATCTACCACAGGAGACTGCTGTTGTCCCTCCTCAGAGTCAGTTATCTACCACAGGAGACTGCTGTTGTCCCTCCTCAGAGTCAGTTATCTACCACAGGAGACTGCTGTTGTCCCTCCTCAGAGTCAGTTATCTACCACAGGAGACTGCTGTTGTCCCTCCTCAGAGTCAGTTATCTACCACAGGAGACTGCTGTTGTCCCTCCTCAGAGTCAGTTATCTACCACAGGAGACTGCTGTTGTCCCTTCTCAGAGTCAGTTATCTACCACAGGAGACTGCTGTTGTCCCTCCTCAGAGTCAGTTATCTACCACAGGAGTGTTCTGTTGTTCCTCCTCAGAGTCAGTCATCTACCACAGGAGACTGCTGTTGTCCCTTCTCAGAGTCAGTTATCTACCACAGGAGACTGCTGTTGTCCCTCCTCAGAGTCAGTTATCTACCACAGGAGTGTTCTGTTGTTCCTCCTCAGAGTCAGTCATCTACCACAGGAGACTGCTGTTGTCCCTCCTCAGAGTCAGTTATCTACCACAGGAGACTGCTGTTGTTCCTCCTCAGAGTCAGTTATCTACCACAGGAGACTGCTGTTGTCCCACCTCAGAGTCAGTTATCTACCACAGGAGACTGCTGTTGTCCCTCCTCAGAGTCCGTTATCTACCACAGGAGACTGCTGTTGTCCCTCCTCAGAGTCAGTTATCTACCTCAGGAGACTGCTGTTGTCCCTCCTCAGAGTCAGTTATCTACCACAGGAGACTGCTGTTGTCCCTCCTCAGAGTCAGTTATCTACCACAGGAGACTGCTGTTGTTCCTCCTCAGAGTCAGTTATCTACCACAGGTGTGGCTGTTGTCCCTCCTCAGAGTCAGTTATCTACCACAGGAGACTGCCGTTGTCCCTCCTCAGAGTCAGTTATCTACCACAGGAGACTGCTGTTGTCCCTTCTCAGAGTCAGTTATCTACCACAGGAGACTGCTGTTGTCCCACCTCAGAGTCAGTTATCTACCACAGGAGACTGCTGTTGTCCCTTCTCAGAGTCAGTTATCTACCACAGGAGACTGCTGTTGTCCCTCCTCAGAGTCAGTTATCTACCACAGGAGTGTTCTGTTGTTCCTCCTCAGAGTCAGTCATCTACCACAGGAGACTGCTGTTGTCCCTTCTCAGAGTCAGTTATCTACCACAGGAGACTGCTGTTGTCCCTCCTCAGAGTCAGTTATCTACCACAGGAGTGTTCTGTTGTTCCTCCTCAGAGTCAGTCATCTACCACAGGAGACTGCTGTTGTCCCTCCTCAGAGTCAGTTATCTACCACAGGAGACTGCTGTTGTTCCTCCTCAGAGTCAGTTATCTACCACAGGAGACTGCTGTTGTCCCACCTCAGAGTCAGTTATCTACCACAGGAGACTGCTGTTGTCCCTCCTCAGAGTCCGTTATCTACCACAGGAGACTGCTGTTGTCCCTCCTCAGAGTCAGTTATCTACCACAGGAGACTGCTGTTGTCCCTCCTCAGAGTCAGTTATCTACCACAGGAGACTGCTGTTGTCCCTCCTCAGAGTCAGTTATCTACCACAGGAGACTGCTGTTGTCCCTCCTCAGAGTCAGTTATCTACCACAGGAGTGTGCTGTTGTCCCTCCTCAGAGTCAGTTATCTACCACAGGAGACTGCCGTTGTCCCTCCTCAGAGTCAGTTATCTACCACAGGAGACTGCTGTTGTCCCTTCTCAGAGTCAGTTATCTACCACAGGAGACTGCTGTTGTCCCACCTCAGAGTCCGTTATCTACCACAGGAGACTGCTGTTGTCCCACCTCAGAGTCAGTTATCAACCACAGCAGACTGCTGTTGTCCCTCCTCAGAGTCAGTTATCTACCACAGGAGACTGCTGTTGTTCCTCCTCAGAGTCAGTTATCTACCACAGGAGACTGCTGTTGTCCCTCCTCAGAGTCAGTTATCTACCACAGGAGACTGCTGTTGTCCCTCCTCAGAGTCAGTTATCTACCACAGGAGACTGCTGTTGTCCCTCCTCAGAGTCAGTTATCTACCACAGGAGACTGCTGTTGTCCCTCCTCAGAGTCAGTTATCTACCACAGGAGACTGCTGTTGTCCCTCCTCAGTCAGTCATCTACCACAGGAGACTGCTGTTGTTCCTCCTCAGAGTCAGTCATCTACCACAGGAGACTGCTGTTGTCCCTCCTCAGAGTCAGTTATCTACCACAGGAGTGTGCTGTTGTCCCTCCTCAGAGTCAGTTATCTACCACAGGAGACTGCTGTTGTCCCTCCTCAGAGTCAGTTATCTACCACAGGAGACTGCTGTTGTCCCTTCTCACAGTCAGTAATCTACCACAGGAGTGTGCTGTTGTCCCTCCTCAGAGTCAGTTATCTACCACAGGAGACTGCTGTTGTCCCTTCTCAGAGTCAGTTATCTACCACAGGAGTGTGCTGTTGTCCCTCCTCAGAGTCAGTCATCTACCACAGGAGACTGCTGTTGTCCCTCCTCAGAGTCAGTTATCTACCACAGGAGACTGCTGTTGTCCCTCCTCAGAGTCAGTTATCTACCACAGGAGTGTGCTGTTGTCCCTCCTCAGAGTCAGTTATCTACCACAGGAGACTGCTGTTGTCCCTCCTCAGAGTCAGTCATCTACCACAGGAGACTGCTGTTGTCCCTCCTCAGAGTCAGTTATCTACCACAGGAGACTGCTGTTGTCCCTCCTCAGAGTCAGTTATCTACCACAGGAGTGTTCTGTTGTTCCTCCTCAGAGTCAGTCATCTACCACAGGAGACTGCTGTTGTCCCTTCTCAGAGTCAGTTATCTACCACAGGAGACTGCTGTTGTCCCTCCTCAGAGTCAGTTATCTACCACAGGAGTGTTCTGTTGTTCCTCCTCAGAGTCAGTCATCTACCACAGGAGACTGCTGTTGTCCCTCCTCAGAGTCAGTTATCTACCACAGGAGACTGCTGTTGTTCCTCCTCAGAGTCAGTTATCTACCACAGGAGACTGCTGTTGTCCCACCTCAGAGTCAGTTATCTACCACAGGAGACTGCTGTTGTCCCTCCTCAGAGTCCGTTATCTACCACAGGAGACTGCTGTTGTCCCTCCTCAGAGTCAGTTATCTACCACAGGAGTCTGCTGTTGTCCCTCCTCAGAGTCAGTTATCTACCACAGGAGACTGCTGTTGTCCCTCCTCAGAGTCAGTTATCTACCACAGGAGACTGCTGTTGTCCCTCCTCAGAGTCAGTTATCTACCACAGGAGTGTGCTGTTGTCCCTCCTCAGAGTCAGTTATCTACCACAGGAGACTGCTGTTGTCCCTCCTCAGAGTCAGTTATCTACCACAGGAGACTGCTGTTGTCCCTTCTCAGAGTCAGTTATCTACCACAGGAGACTGCTGTTGTCCCACCTCAGAGTCCGTTATCTACCACAGGAGACTGCTGTTGTCCCACCTCAGAGTCAGTTATCAACCACAGCAGACTGCTGTTGTCCCTCCTCAGAGTCAGTTATCTACCACAGGAGACTGCTGTTGTTCCTCCTCAGAGTCAGTTATCTACCACAGGAGACTGCTGTTGTCCCTCCTCAGAGTCAGTTATCTACCACAGGAGACTGCTGTTGTCCCTCCTCAGAGTCAGTTATCTACCACAGGAGACTGCTGTTGTCCCTCCTCAGAGTCAGTTATCTACCACAGGAGACTGCTGTTGTCCCTCCTCAGAGTCAGTTATCTACCACAGGAGACTGCTGTTGTCCCTCCTCAGAGTCAGTTATCTACCACAGGAGACTGCTGTTGTCCCTCCTCAGAGTCCGTTATCTACCACAGGAGACTGCTGTTGTCCCTCCTCAGAGTCAGTTATCTACCACAGGAGACTGCTGTTGTCCCTCCTCAGAGTCAGTTATCTACCACAGGAGACTGCTGTTGTCCCTCCTCAGAGTCAGTTATCTACCACAGGAGACTGCTGTTGTTCCTCCTCAGAGTCAGTTATCTACCACAGGAGTGTGCTGTTGTCCCTCCTCAGAGTCAGTTATCTACCACAGGAGACTGCGTTGTCCCTCCTCAGAGTCAGTTATCTACCACAGGAGACTGCTGTTGTCCCTTCTCAGAGTCAGTTATCTACCACAGGAGACTGCTGTTGTCCCACCTCAGAGTCCGTTATCTACCACAGGAGACTGCTGTTGTCCCACCTCAGAGTCAGTTATCAACCACAGGAGACTGCTGTTGTCCCTCCTCAGAGTCAGTTATCTACCACAGGAGACTGCTGTTGTTCCTCCTCAGAGTCAGTTATCTACCACAGGAGACTGCTGTTGTCCCTCCTCAGAGTCAGTTATCTACCACAGGAGACTGCTGTTGTCCCTCCTCAGAGTCAGTTATCTACCACAGGAGACTGCTGTTGTCCCTCCTCAGAGTCAGTTATCTACCACAGGAGACTGCTGTTGTCCCTCCTCAGAGTCAGTTATCTACCACAGGAGACTGCTGTTGTCCCTCCTCAGAGTCAGTTATCTACCACAGGAGACTGCTGTTGTCCCTCCTCAGAGTCAGTTATCTACCACAGGAGACTGCTGTTGTCCCTTCTCAGAGTCAGTTATCTACCACAGGAGACTGCTGTTGTCCCTCCTCAGAGTCAGTTATCTACCACAGGAGACTGCTGTTGTCCCTCCTCAGAGTCAGTTATCTACCACAGGAGACTGCTGTTGTCCCTCCTCAGAGTCAGTTATCTACCACAGGAGTGTGCTGTTGTCCCTCCTCAGAGTCAGTCATCTACCACAGGAGACTGCTGTTGTCCCTCCTCAGAGTCAGTTATCTACCACAGGAGACTGCTGTTGTCCCTCCTCAGAGTCAGTTATCTACCACAGGAGTGTGCTGTTGTCCCTCCTCAGAGTCAGTTATCTACCACAGGAGACTGCTGTTGTCCCTCCTCAGAGTCAGTCATCTACCACAGGAGACTGCTGTTGTTCCTCCTCAGAGTCAGTCATCTACCACAGGAGACTGCTGTTGTCCCACCTCAGAGTCAGTTATCTACCACAGGAGACTGCTGTTGTCCCTCCTCAGAGTCCGTTATCTACCACAGGAGACTGCTGTTGTCCCTCCTCAGAGTCAGTTATCTACCTCAGGAGACTGCTGTTGTCCCTCCTCAGAGTCAGTTATCTACCACAGGAGACTGCTGTTGTCCCTCCTCAGAGTCAGTCATCTACCACAGGAGACTGCTGTTGTTCCTCCTCAGAGTCAGTTATCTACCACAGGAGTGTGCTGTTGTCCCTCCTCAGAGTCAGTTATCTACCACAGGAGACTGCCGTTGTCCCTCCTCAGAGTCAGTTATCTACCACAGGAGACTGCTGTTGTCCCTTCTCAGAGTCAGTTATCTACCACAGGAGACTGCTGTTGTCCCACCTCAGAGTCCGTTATCTACCACAGGAGACTGCTGTTGTCCCACCTCAGAGTCAGTTATCTACCACAGCAGTGTGCTGTTGTCCCTCCTCAGAGTCAGTTATCTACCACAGGAGACTGCTGTTGTCCCTCCTCAGAGTCAGTTATCTACCACAGGAGACTGCTGTTGTCCCTCCTCAGAGTCAGTTATCTACCACAGGAGACTGCTGTTGTCCCTTCTCAGAGTCAGTTATCTACCACAGGAGACTGCTGTTGTCCCTCCTCAGAGTCAGTTATCTACCACAGGAGACTGCTGTTGTCCCTCCTCAGAGTCAGTTATCTACCACAGGAGACTGCTGTTGTCCCTCCTCAGAGTCAGTTATCTACCACAGGAGTGTGCTGTTGTCCCTTCTCAGAGTCAGTTAAAGCAACCCCCGCCTGCCTCCTAGACCCTGGCCCCTGATTTGATAGTATTTCATGGGTTTAAGAAAAATAGAAGTACCTTCACACAGCTCTCTGGTAGGAGAGAGGATCTGAGAAGCTCGGTCACTGGAGGCCAGGCTGTATAGGCTGTAGCTATGCAGAATGATGAGTGAGGCCAGAGTGATGAGTGAGGCCAGAGTGATGAGTGAGGCCAGAGTGATGAGTGAGGCCAGAGTGATGAGTGAGGACAGAGTGATGAGTGAGGCCAGAGTGATGAGTGAGGCCAGAGTGATGAGTGAGGCCAGAGTGATGAGTGAGGCCAGAGTGATGAGTGAGGCCAGAGTGATGGGAGAGACTAGAGTGATAGGAGAGGCCAGAGTGATGGGAGAGACCAGATAGATGAGTGAGGCCAGAGTGATGAGTGAGGCCAGAGTGATGAGTGAGGCCAGAGTGATGAGTGAGGCCAGAGTGATGAGTGAGGCCAGAGTGATGAGTGAGGCCAGAGTGATGAGTGAGGCCAGAGTGATGAGTGAGGCCAGAGTGATGAGTGAGGCCAGAGTGATGGGTGAGGCCAGAGTGATGAGTGAGGCCAGAGTGATGAGTGAGGCCAGAGTGATGAGTGAGGCCAGAGTGATGAGTGAGGCCAGAGTGATGAGTGAGGCCAGAGTGATGGGAGAGACTAGAGTGATAGGAGAGGCCAGAGTGATGAGTGAGGCCAGAGTGATGAGTGAGGCCAGAGTGATGAGTGAGGCCAGAGTGATGGGAGAGACTAGAGTGATGGGAGAGGCCAGAGTGATGAGTGAGGCCAGAGTGATGAGTGAGGCCAGAGTGATGAGTGAGGCCAGAGTGATGGGTGAGGCCAGAGTGATGAGTGAGGCCAGAGTGATGAGTGAGGCCAGAGTGATGAGTGAGGCCAGAGTGATGAGTGAGGCCAGAGTGATGAGTGAGGCCAGAGTGATGGGAGAGACTAGAGTGATGGGAGAGACTAGAGTGATAGGAGAGGCCAGAGTGATGGGAGAGACTAGAGTGATAGGAGAGGCCAGAGTGATGGGAGAGACCAGATAGATGAGTGAGGCCAGAGTGATAATAGGATGACATGTGTGACCTTATGTTCTCAGCGCCTGTAGAAATTAGAGTGATTAACTTCAGTGTCACAGTCATTCTTCAATTACATGTAATTATCCCCCACCAATACCTGCTGTAACTGGTTCGGCTCAGAGACAACTGAACGTTTAGAGAAAGAAGATGTGTGTGTTTAAGGAGAAAGCAGCCGACTGTTGAGGAAAGTTGAAGAGTGAAGTTGTGGGAGGTCTGACACTGATGTAGTTTTCCAACAGCAAGGCTCAGATCAACATGGCACTGTTGACGTTGTTTATGACAGATGTTCTTCATAAGGACTCCAACCCCCATATTAAACACCACATACTGCACATGTGCAGGGTTGGGCCGACCAATAAGAGACATTTGCAGCCACTAACATTTCAAATGTTTATCTCTGTCGCCAGGAGGAGGGGCAGATAGAATGTTTATCTCTGTCACCAGAAGGAGGGGCAGATAGAATGTTTATCTCTGTCACCAAAAGGAGGGGCAGATAGAATGTTTATCTCTGTCACCAGAAGGAGGGGCAGATAGAATGTTTATCTCTGTCACCAGAAGGAGGGGCAGATAGAATGTTTATCTCTGTCACCAGAAGGAGGGGCAGATAGAATGTTTATCTCTGTCACCAGGAGGAGGGGCAGATAGAATGTTTATCTCTGTCACCAGGAGGAAGGGCAGATAGAATGTTTATCTCTGTCACCAAAAGTAGGGGCAGATAGAATGTTTATCTCTGTCACCAGAAGGAGGGGCAGATAGAATGTTTTTCTCTGTCACCAGGAGGAGGGGCAGATAGAATGTTTATCTCTGTCACCAGGAGGAGGGGCAGATAGAATGTTTATCTCTGTTACCAGGAGGAGGGGCAGATAGAATGTTTAGCTCTGACACCAGGAGGAGGGGCAGATAGAGTGTTTACTCTGACACCAGGAGGAGGGGCAGATAGAGTGTTTACTCTGACACCAGGAGGAGGGGCAGATAGAATGTTTACTCTGACACCAGGAGGAGGGGCAGATAGAGTGTTTTCTCTGACACCAGGAGGAGGGGCAGATAGAATGTTTACTCTGACACCAGGAGGAGGGGCAGATAGAATGTTTTCTCTGACACCAGGAGGAGGGGCAGATACAATGTTTACTCTGACACCGGGAGGAGGAGCAGATCTAAAGTTTTTTTCTCTGACACCAGGAGGAGGAGCAGATAGAATTGTTATCTCTGTCACCAGGAGGAGGGGCAGATGGAATGTTTACTCTGTCACCAGGAGGAGGGGCAGATATAATTTTATCTCTGACACCAGGAGGAGGGGCAGATATAATTGTTATCTCTGTCACCAGGAGGAGGGGCAGATAGAATGTTTATTCTGACACCAGGAGGAGGGGCAGATAGAATGTTTTCTCTGTCACCAGGAGGAGGAGCAGATAGAATGTTTACTCTGTCACCAGGAGGAGGGGCAGATAGAATGTTTATCTCTGTCACCAGGAGGAGGGGCAGATAGAATGTTTATCTCTGTTACCAGGAGGAGGGGCAGATAGAATGTTTAGCTCTGTCACCAGGAGGAGGGGCAGATAGAGTGTTTACTCTGACACCAGGAGGATGGGCAGATAGAATGTTTACTCTGACACCAGGAGGAGGGGCAGATAGAGTGTTTACTCTGACACCAGGAGGATGGGCAGATAGAATGTTTACTCTGACACCAGGAGGAGGGGCAGATAGAATGTTTACTCTGACACCGGGAGGAGGAGCAGATCTAAAGTTTTTTTCTCTGACACCAGGAGGAGGGGCAGATATAATTGTTATCTCTGTCACCAGGAGGAGGGGCAGATAGAATGTTTACTCTGACACCAGGAGGAGGGGCAGATAGAATGTTTATCTCTGACACCAGGAGGAGGGGCAGATGGAATGTTTATCTCTGACACCAGGAGGAGGGGCAGATAGAATGTTTACTCTGACACCAGGAGGAGGGGCAGATGGAATGTTTACTCTGACACCAGGAGGAGGGGCAGATATAATGTTTTCTCTGACACCAGGAGGAGGGGCAGATAGAATGTTTTTTCTCTGTCACCAGGAGGAGGGGCAGATAGAATGTTTACTCTGACACCAGGAGGAGGGGCAGATAGAATGTTTTCTCTGACACCAGGAGGAGGGGCAGATAGAATGTTTTTTCTCTGTCACCAGGAGGAGGAGCAGATAGAATGTTTACTCTGACACCAGGAGGAGGGGCAGATAGAATGTTTTTTCTCTGTCACCAGGAGGAGGAGCAGATAGAATGTTTACTCTGACACCAGGAGGAGGGGCAGATAGAATGTTTATCTCTGTCACCAGGAGGAGGGGCAGATAGAATGTTTATCTCTGACACCAGGAGGAGGGGCAGATAGAATGTTTACCTCTGACACCAGGAGGAGAGGCAGATAGAATGTTTATCTCTGTCACCAAGAGGAGGAGCAGATATGATGTTTACTCTGACACCAGGAGGAGGGGCAGATAGAGCCCACGAGGTGTTGGAGGGGTTGAAACCAGCCCTGTATGTGTGTAAATTGTACAATCAATAACTTGTATATATCCACTGTATACTTGAATAGTGGCAAAGTTGGTTCCTGTTTCAGTCAAGTCTTTGGTCACATTTGCAAAAACACAGACTGATTGGTTGACAATAGAGCCTCCCACAATACAGGTAATGGCTGAGAGAATCTTTCAGTCAACTACAGTGAAAACTTCATGGCCTTTCATCACATGATTTTTGTAAAGTTCATGCAGTCTACATGTAGAGGCAAGTCAGACAATTTTACCCTATAATGCAATAATGTATTGCAGTGACCAACAATGGTTATGACATGACAAAAGTGATCTGCTCGAAGATGCCCGGTCTCTCTCTCTCTCTCTCTCTCTCTCTCTCTCTCTCTCTCTCTCTCTCTCTCTCTCTCTCTCTCTGTCTCTGTCTCTGTCTCTGTCTCTCTCTCTGTTCTTCTCATCACCAGTCCCCGTAATCTTCTTTGCTCACTATTTAGGTTCCACCTCAAAGAATGACGAAAGGCTACTTATACATGTTCAGGGATTTGTGACTCCCCCTGTATATAGCCTCCACATTGACTCAGTACCCCCGTATATAGCCTCCACCCCTGTATATAGCCTCCACATTGACTCTCTGTACCCCGGTACCCCTGTATATAGCCTCCACATTGACTCTGTACTGTTACCCCCTGTATATAGCCTCCACATTGACTCTGTACTGTTACCCCCTGTATATAGCCTCCACATTAACTCTGTACCGGTACCCCCTGTATATAGCCTCCACATTAACTCTGTACCGGTACCCCCTGTATATAGCCTCCACATTAACTCTGTACCGGTACCCCCTGTATATAGCCTCCACATTAGCTCTGTACCGGTACCCCCTGTATGCCTCCACATTAACTCTGTACCGGTACCCCCTGTATATAGCCTCCACATTAACTCTGTACCGGTACCCCCTGTATATAGCCTCCACATTAACTCTGTACCGGTACCCCCTGTATTAAGTCTCACTATTGTTATTTCACTGCTGCTGTTCAATTATTTGTTAATTTAATTTTTAAAAAATAGGCATTTTCTTAAAACTGCATTGTTGGTTAAGGGCTTGTAAGTAAGCATTTCACTGTAAGGTCCTGTTGTAATTTGGCACATGTGACAAATACATTTTGATTGGATTAGATTTGAAATAAGGTATAGAAAGCTGTCAGTGAAGTTTGCTAGCATGCTAACCGTATCTGCTGTTGTGCTTGTTTTACTAAAAGGTATTCAAAATAATTAGTCAGCCGGCCCTATGGCTGGATATATGGCGGGATTGTTCATAAGCATTGATTTAGGGAAAACTTCACCACAGATGGAAACCACTGGCCCTTTTGACTTTGCCATCTATTATTATCTCCGATGTTTTGACATCTTCCATAAAATGCAGCCTTGAATCTGCAATAAAAAATAGTGTGAAATAATAAGACGAAGCTCCGGTAAATATGGATAACTATCGAAAGATTGCTGATATGCCTTTTTCTACTTTGTAATGGACACGGTGCAACCTTTGGTAGGTAGACTGCCGGTCCGTGTGATCATGCACACTGCAAATGTTATGTAACTATATTGTAAGTTCCTTGAATTGAATGTCTCATGTGCCTTTTCATTATCTGGATAGACACTTGTGGTTTCTAGCTAATGTGACACCAATGAAAGCAGTTGAGTGTGTAGTGAAGCAAAACGTCAGTGTTAAAAGTCCTTCATCTTGGGGACACAGGAAGCGCGGTTGGCAAAATACTAAATAATACATCATGTTCATCTTGGGGAGACAGGAAGCGCGGTTGGCAAAATACTAAATAATACATCATGTTCATCTTGGGGAGACAGGAAGCGCGGTTGGCAAAATACTAAATAATACATCATGTTCATCTTGGGGAGACAGGAAGCGCGGTTGGCAAAATACTAAATAATACATCATGTTCATCTTGGGGAGACAGGAAGCGCGGTTGGCAAAATACTAAATAATACAGCATGTTCATCTTGGGGAGACAGGAAGCGCGTTTGGCAAAATACTAAATAATACATCATGTTCATCTTGGGAGACAGAGCGCGGTTGGCAAAATACTAAATAATACATCATGTTCATCTTGGGGAGACAGGAAGCGCGGTTGGCAAAATACTAAATAATACAGCATGTTCATCTTGGGGAGACAGGAAGCGCGTTTGGCAAAATACTAAATAATACATCATGCAATTATACCGTCTATAAAATGTTCATACAGTGCATTCGGAAAGCACTCAGACCTCATAACTCTTTCCACATGTCGATATGTTACAGATTTATTCTAAAATAGATTAAATGACATGTTTTCCTCGTCAATCTACACACAATACCCATAATGACATCACAATACCCATAATGACATCACAATACCCATAATGACATCACAATACCGCATAATGATGAAGTGAAAACAGGTTTTTAGAAATTTTTGCAAATGTATTTTTTTTTTAAACAAAAAAACAGAAATACTATATTTACATAAGCATTCAAAATAAAGGTCAAATACAATTCAGAGCCTTTGCTATGAGACTCAAAATGAAACCCAGGTGCATTCTCATTCCATTGATCATCCTTAAAATGTTCTTAAACTTGATTGGAGTCCACCTGTGGTAAATTCAATTGATTGGACATGATTTGGAAAGGCACACGCCTGTCTTTATAAGGACCCACAGTTGACAGTGCATGTCAGAGCAAAAACCAAGCCATGAGGTTGAAGGAATTGCCTGTAGAGCTCTGAGACAGGATTGTGTCGAGGCACAGATCTGGGGAAGGGTGCCAAAACATGTCTGCATCATTGAAGGTCCCCAAGAACACAGTGGTCTCAATCATTGTATTCTAATGTTATTAACCAAGGCCTTCATAAACAACCAAATTATTATGTTTGCGATTGCGTATATTAAATATATTATTTACACTGTTAGAATGTTACGGTTAGAATGACTGCTCATTAGCGTGAAGGGAGGCGGTTCCAGCGGTTCTAGGGTTAAGGGATATATCAGTGAAGACCACCTCTTCCAGGGCAACATAAGACATCATACTTCTCTATATACTGAGCTAGAGGGAGGAAGAATTATGTCTACATCAATTTAGGATGGGGTGAAATGCTAGTGCCTGGAAATTCAATTTAAAGTTTGTTACGGATCCTACGTCTTTCCATCTTTGTAAGTTTGATCATTTTATCCGGGATCGCTTACCATACCATATGAATTTTGAATCCGCACATTTTATCCCTATAGACAGAAGGGGAAACATGGGAAGCATTGAACTACAGAAATTCTGCCATGGCAATATATTAATTTTGACAATAGATAATCACTTCTTCAGGATTGGTGGGTCCCCTGTGGGACGGTTGAGCTAATGTAGGCTGATGTGATTAGCATGAGGTTGTAATTAACAACAACATTTCACAGGACATAGACATATCTGATATTGGCAGAAAGCATAAATTATTTTTAATCTAACTGAACTGTCCAATTTACAGTAGCTATTACAGTGAAAGAATGCCATGATATTGTTTGAGGAGAGTTCACAGTTTTGAACATGAAATGTTATTAATAAACAAATTAGGCACATTTGGGCAATCTTTATACCAACATTTGAACAAAAATACAATGGTTCATTGGATCAGTCTAAAACTTTGCACATACACTGCTGCCATCTAGTGGCCAATATCTAAATTGCACCTGGGCTGGAATAATACATTATGAAATACACATTTCAAAGATGATGGTACAAAAAAAAAAATTAAACAGTTTTTTTTTCTACGTATTATCTTTTTCCAGATCCAATATGTTATATTCTCCTACATTCCTTTCACGTTTCCACAAACTTCAGTGTTTCCTTTCAAATTGTACCAAGCAAAATGCATATCTTTGCTTCAGGGCCTGAGCTACAGGCTGCTAGATTTGGGTATGTCATTTTAGGTGAAAATTGAAAGAAAGGGGCCAATCCTTACATTTTGTTTGGGGATGATGAAAAAGCATGACGAAAAAGCAGCCACTTTGTACAAATGGTTCTGCAATCCTATTTTCTTAATTTTAGAAAATAGAGGTGTATATAATAATGCAATATCGATTCAGGAGAACATTTCATGAAATGTGTTTTATGTCTGTTTGGTGTAACCTCCCTAGCCCCCCTTCCTTAACCCCACCTCCCTAGCCCCCCCTTCCCTAACCCCACCTTCCTAGCCCCACAATCTCTAGCCCCCTTCCCAAACCATTTCTCCCTAGCCCCCACATCCCTAACCCTATCTCCCTAGCCCCCCTTCCCTAACCCCTTCACCCTAGCCCCCACATCCCTAACCCCATCCCCCTAGCCCCCCTTCCCTAACCCCTTCACCCTAGCCCCCACATCCCTAACCCCATCTCCATAGCCCCCCTTCCCTAACCCCTTCTCCCTAGCACCCACATCCCTAACCCCATCTCCCTAGCCCCCCTACCTTAACCCCTTCTCCGAGCCCCCACATCCCTAACCCCACCTTCATAGCCCCACAATCTCTAGCCCCCCTTCCCTAACCCCTTCGCCCTAGCCCCCACATCCCTACCCCCATCTCCCTACCCCATGTTTTAGTCTTCAGATATTCATTATTTAGGGTGGGTAATGAAGAGAATTTTAAAAAAAGGTAGAAAGTGAACATAACAACAGATAAACAGTCAAATAGGACCTGCAGGTATTTTAGTATTCCATACCACATACAACAACAAACAATTGCATGTGCAAAACAATTCAGTCTATAATCTATATTGTTCATCATGCCCTGTAGGCCAAGTCCTCCCTGGGATATACATTTGAAAGCTTGCCTGAAACAAAAGGAGGACACAAATCAACAGGAAGAAAAATAAACAAAAGCAATTGTGTACTCGCTCATAAGGGACTGGCCATCTCTCCTTAGCAGTCGCAACAAACAAACAAATTGTAGGGGAATAGCTTCCAACTTACACTGAGTGTACAAAACATTAAGAACACCTGCTCTTTCCATGACATAGACTAACATAGACTGACCTTATTGATGTCACTTGTTGAATCCACTTCGATCAGCGGAGATGAAGGGGAGGAGACGGGTTAAATAATGATTTTCAAGCCTTGAGACAATTGAGACATGGATTGTGTATGTGTGCCATTCAAAGTGTAAATGGGCAAGACAAAAGATGTAAGTGCCTTTGAACAGGGTTTGGTAGTAGGTGCCAGGTGCAATGGTTTGTGTCAAGAACTGCAACAGTTGCTGGGTTTTTAATTTCCAACAGTTTCCAGTGTGTATCAAGAATGGTCCACCACCCAAAGGACATCCAGCCAACTTGACACAACTGTGGGAAACATTGGAGTTAACATGGGCCAGCATCCCTGTGAAACGCTTTCGGAACCTTGTAGAGTCCATGCCCCGATGAATTGAAAAATGAGGGGGGGGGGGGGCAACTCAATATTAGGAATGTGTTCCTAATGTTTGGTATATTTGTCCCATGTAGGGATTCAATGCATTGTAGCCCCACAAGGAAGCAGCCTCAGTCCGTGTGACACCTGAATATTACTGTCCGCTGTGCATTCATTGGTGTGATGTCATCTCTGTGTTAATATCCTGGTAAAATAATAATAACAATAAAATAATAATAACAAAGTCCATTACTCAGCATATTCGTAATGTTCCTTGTACACACTGTTGGGGAATAATCCAAATGGATTGGTAACATAGGTAAGATGTTTTATATTCATCATATGTTTGTAAGTTACTTCTCATCAGAATGTTATTTTTGTATAATACTGTGGTGGGGTTGCAGTATCTGGTCTCTGTCAAGACTACACATTACACTCCATGCAGTTTGGCTTCAGAGCGAAACACTCCACAGAAACGGCCAACTGCTTTCTTCTGGAAAATGTGAAGTCCAAGATGGACAAAGGGGGTGCTGTTGGGGCTGTGTTTCTGGACCTAAGGAAGGCTTTTGATACTGTTAACCATGAGATTCTCATCACAAAATTGTCCAAGTTCAACTTTTCCCCTGATGCCTTGAGATGGATGGAATCATACCTTGAAGGCAGAACTCAGTGTGTCAGAGTGAGCAATGAGCTGTCGCCCACTCGCTATGATGTGGGCGTGCCCCAAGGGTCAATACTGGGGCCCCTCCTGTTCAGCCTGTACATTAATGATCTGCCTTCTGTCTGTACTGGGTCTGAAGTTCAAATGTATGCAGATGATACAGTGATATATGTGCATGCAAAGAGCAAACAACAAGCTGCACAAGAACTCACTACTGTAATGGTCCAGGTTACAAAGTGGCTCAGTGACTCGTGTTTGCATCTCAATGTGAAAAAAACTGTTTGCATGTTCTTCACAAAGAGGGCAACAGATGCTACTGAGCCAGATGTCTATGTGTCAGGGGAGAAGCTCCAGGTGGTATCCGATTTTAAGTACCTTGGCATCATACTTGATTCCAACCTCTCTTTTAAAAAGCATGTGAAAAAGGTAATTCAAATAACTAAATTCAATCTAGCTAATTTCCGATTTATACGAAATTGTTTGACTACAGAGGTAGCGAAACTGTACTTCAAATCTATGATACTCCCCCACTTAACATACTGCTTGACTAGTTGGGCCCAAGCTTGCTGTACAACATTACAACCTATTCAGTCTGTCTACAAGCAGGCTCTCAAAGTGCTTGATAGGAAGCCCAATAGCCATCATCATTGTCACATCCTTAGAAAACATGAGCTCTTGAGTTGGGAAAATCTTGTGCAATACACCGACGCATGTCTTGTATTCAAGATCCTTAATGGCCTGGCTCCCCCTCCACTCAATATTTTTGTTAAACAGAAAACCCAGACATATGGCAGCAGATCCACAAGGTCTGCCATGAGAGGTGACTGTATAGTTCCCCTAAGGAAAAGCACCTTTAGTAAATCTGCATTCTCTGTGAGAGCTTCCCATGTCTGGAATACACTGCCATCAGACACACATAACTGCACCACATATCACACTTTCACAAAATGCTTGAAGACATGGCTAAAGGTCAATCAGATTTGTGAACATGGTCCCTAGCTGTGTGTTGCCGCTTTCCATGTTGTCTGTAGCTTGTGAGGTATGGAAACACTTTGTTGCTTTTATGAATTTTGTCTTGCTGCTTTTTGTTCTGTTGCTCTGTCTGTATGCTATGTCTTGCTTGTCCTATGTTGCTATGTTGCTATGTCTATGGTGCTATTGTCTATATTGTAATTGTTTTTAATAACCTGCCCAGGGACTACGGTTGAAAATTAGCCGGCTGGCTAAAACCGGCACTTTTACTGAAACGTTGATTAATGTGCACTGTCCCTGTAAAAATAAAATAAACTAAACTAAACTAAACTAAGTTGCTTGGGTCGGAGAGAGGGGAGAGGTCAAGCTTGTATCTCTTGGCTCCACAATGTCTGTGTGCCGGTCAGTGTGTCTCTGTGATCTTGTCAAGATAGGATGGATTTGATATATGCCTGTTGATATGGAGGATTGGTTTATGGTTCTGAGTTTGAGAAAATAACATAGTTTAGGAGACAAAGCTGAACGATAAATTATGCCGATGCTGTCTTATCCTGTATGTGTCTTTGCTATAAAGGATCTCAGTTGAAATGTGGAAGGGACTCTCAGAGAATTCATTGATAGACACGGAATTGATCTGAGAGTCACAGGGTTGTGATAGAGCTCATATAATTAAAGATGGACTTTGTGATAACTAACTCTGACTTGTGTGTGGTTTGCTATCATGATTTGGTAAATAGAGGAAATTTCCACGACAACACTTAAGGGGGATGTCCTCATCGTTGTCTTATGCTGAAGGCAGCATCATAGCCAATAGGCAAAGGCTGCGTGATAGTGCATGGACAGCATTCCTGAATATTGAGCCAGTCATAATGGGGGTTTTCATCTGTTCACTCATACCCTTGCGTCTTAGTTTTGAGCATCCCTGGCGGTGGAGAAATGTGTGTTTTCTCTTCTGGAAGGACAAGATGAGTTTTGCCGGGTGGATGAAGCCGCATCTCAGATTTAGCTTGTGCGGCTGGGATCTCACATCATTGTATGTCACAATCTGTTTTAACAAATGTATCATATTTTGACTACAACGATAACTTATCGACTAACATCATTGTGGAACATCATGGGTAAACTCTTGGCACCTTTCAGCTTGAAAAAGTGGATTTCTATTGGTGTGGGGATTTAATAAGGGTGGCAAGTAGCCTAGTGGTTAGAGCGTTGGACTAGTAACCGAAAGGTTGCAAGATTGAATCCCCGAGCTAACAAGGTAAAACTCTGTCGTTCTGCCCCTGCACAAGGCAGTTTAACCTGTTACTCCTACCCCCTACTTTTTCAAACATTCTGTTAAAAATCGCACAACATCGCCCTGCTGCTCATGCCAGGAATATAGTATATGCATATGATTAGTATGTGTGGATAGAAAACACTCAGACGTTTATAAAACTGGTTAAATCACGGCTGTGAGTATAACAGAACGTGCGTTTCGCAGGAAAATCTGATCACTGAAAATGGGAAAATATATCAATGCGCCACTTGCATGTATTGTCTATGGGAAAGCAAATTGCCTGGAGCCGAGATTGCAATTCCTACAGCTTCCACACGATGTCAACAGTCTTGTCATTTGACTAGGCTTTGTTTCTTGGTCAAACAAAGAAGAGACAGACGATTTCTTCAGGTCTCGGACCGGATATTTTGGTTGAGATTACCCGGACATTATTTCCAGACGTACCCCTATAGAATACACATCGCCTCGTGATCAATTTGATCGCTTATTAACGTTTACTAATACCTACAGTTGCATTACAAAAGTATTTCGAAAGTGTTTTGTGAAAGTTTATCGTCGACTTTTTTAATTTAAAAAAATGACGTAACGTTATAAGACGCTATTTTTTTTTGTTTATCACACAGTCTTCATAGATCGATATCTAGGCTATATATGGGCCGATTTAATCGAAAAAAGACCCAATAGTGATTATGGGACATCTAGGAGTGCCAACAAAGAAGATGGTCAAAGGTAATGAATGTTTTATATTTTATTTGTGCGGTTTGTGTAGCGCCAACTATGCTAATTATTTTGTTTACGTCCCCTGCGGGTCTTTTGGGGTGTTACATGCTATCAGATAATAGCTTCTCATGCTTTCGCCGAAAAGCATTTTAAAAATCTGACTTGTTGCCTGGATTCACAACGAGGGTAGCTTTAATTCAATACCCTGCATGTGTATTTTAATGAACGTTTGAGTTTTAACTAGTACTTTTAGCATTTAGCGTAGCGCATTTGCATTTCCAGATGTCTAGATGGGACGCCTGCGTGTCAGGTAGGAGCAAGAGGTTAAACCCACAAGGCCATCATTGAAAATAAGAATTTGTTCTTAACTTCTTGCGTCGAGCCATCCCGGATCCGGGATCGTGAATAAAGCCTCAAGCTCATTACCATAACGCAACTATTACATTTACATTACATTTAAGTCATTTAGCAGACGCTCTTATCCAGAGCGACTTACAAATTGGTGCATTCACCTTATGACATCCAGTCAACTATTCATGAAAATCGCAAATGAAATTAAATTAATCTATTTGCTCTCAAGCTTAGCCTTTTGTTAACAACACTGTCATCTCAGATTTTCAAAATATGCTTCTCAACCATAGCAAACTAGCATGCTTCCGGTTCCGGTTGGAGCGAGCGGTCGCATTCGCACTTCGCTCTGCAGGTTGTATAACTTTTTATAACTTTTTCATTACATTTCATTATAGTACAACGGTTGATTTGTCTAATCTTAGCAATTCTTCTTAGCTAGCTACATAGCCGTCCTTGTATCAGAGATAATTGCATAATTATCGTATTTCGTCGCCCTAACGTAGCCTTCACTGCTATTCGCCCAGGAGCTAGCTAACGCACACAGATTAGCATCACTGTAGTGCTATTCACTCAACTGTACGACTTGATTAGTTCAGTGTTAACTAGCTACATAGCTGTCTTTGTTTCCAAGATAATTGTGTAGTTTAGTGTGTGTAGCCTTGGAGTGATTATCTTAATTCACTGAGGTTCGCTAGCCAGCTATTTGTCGTCCTTAACGTAGGAGACTCTGCTAGCTAGCCAACAGCTAACTGCTAACAGCTAGCCAACGTCTGCTGTTTTGAATTCAACAACCCGGTCAGGTGGTTTCACATTTTCGTTTCATTGCAGTGCAGCGGTTTGATTTGTTTGATCGTGGCTAGCTGCATAGCCGTCTTTGTTTCAAAGATAATTGTGTAGTCTAGACCGATTCCCTAGGTTAGCTAGCCAGCTATTGTCGTTCTTTTAACTCAACGTAACGTAAACAACACTGCTAGCTAGCCAGCTAGCCCCGAATAGCAGCACTGTAGAATTATTACACTCAACGGAACGACTTGATTAGTGTAGTGTCAACAACGCAGCTACTGCCAGCTAGCCTACTTTAGCAGTACTGTATCATTTTAATCATTTTAGTCAATAAGATTCTTGCTACGTAAGCTTAACTTTCTGAACATTCGAGACGTGTAGTCCGCTTGTCATTCAATTTCCTTGCATTAGCGTAGCCTTTTCTGTAGCCTGTCAACTATGTGTCTGTCTATCCCTGTTCTCTCCTCTCTGCACAGACCATACAAACGCTCCACACCGCGTGGCCGCGACCACCTAACCTGGTGGTCCCAGCGCGTACGACCCACGTGGAGTTCCAGGTCTCTGGTAGCCTCTGGAACTGCCAATCTGCGGCCAACAAGGCAGAGTTCATCTCAGCCTATGCCTCCCTCCAGTCCCTTGACTTCTTGGCACTGACGGAAACATGGATCACCACAGATAACACTGCTACTCCTACTGCTCTCTCCTCGTCCGCCCACGTGTTCTCGCACACCCCGAGAGCTTCTGGTCAGCGGGGTGGTGGCACCGGGATCCTCATCTCTCCCAAGTGGTCTTTCTCTCTTTCTCCCTTACCCATCTGTCTATTGCCTCCTTTGAATTCCATGCTGTCACAGTTACCAGCCCTTTCAAGCTTAACATCCTTATCATTTATCGCCCTCCAGGTTCCCTCGGAGAGTTCATCAATGAGCTTGATGCCTTGATAAGCTCCTTTCCTGAGGACGGCTCACCTCTCACAGTTCTGGGCGACTTTAACCTCCCCACGTCTACCTTTGACTCATTCCTCTCTGCCTCCTTCTTTCCACTCCTCTCCTCTTTTGACCTCACCCTCTCACCCTCCCCCTACTCACAAGGCAGGCAATACGCTTGACCTCATCTTTACTAGATGCTGTTCTTCCACTAACCTCATTGCAACTCCCCTCCAAGTCTCCGACCACTACCTTGGATCCTTTTCCCTCTCGCTCTCATCCAACACTTCCCACACTGCCCCTACTCGGATGGTATCGCGCCGTCCCAATCTTCGCTCTCTCTCCCCCGCTACTCTCTCCTCTTCCATCCTATCTTCTCTTCCCTCTGCTCAAACTTTCTCCAACCTATCTCCTGATTCTGCCTCCTCAACCCTCCTCTCCTCCCTTACTGCATCCTTTGACTCCCTATGTCCCCTATCCTCCAGGCCGGCTCGGTCCTCCCCTCCCGCTCCGTGGCTCGACGACTCATTGCGAGCTCACAGAACAGGGCTCCGGGCAGCCGAGCGGAAATGGAGGAAAACTCGCCTCCCTGCGGACCTGGCATCCTTTCACTCCCTCCTCTCTACATTTTCCTCCTCTGTCTCTGCTGCTAAAGCCACTTTCTACCATTCTAAATTCCAAGCATCTGCCTCTAACCCTAGGAAGCTCTTTGCCACCTTCTCCTCCCTCCTGAATCCTCCCCCCTCCCTCCTCCCTCTCTGCAGATGACTTCGTCAACCATTTTGAAAAGAAGGTCGATGACATCCGATCCTCGTTTGCTAAGTCAAACGACACCGCTGGTTCTGCTCACACTGCCCTACCCTATGCTCTGACCTCTTTCTCCCTCTCTCTCCAGATGAAATCTCGCGTCTTGTGACGGCCGGCCGCCCAACAACCTGCCCGCTTGACCCTATCCCCTCCTCTCTTCTCCAGACCATTTCCGGAGACCTTCTCCCTTACCTTACCTCGCTCATCAACTCATCCCTGACCGCTGGCTACGTCCCTCCGTCTTCAAGAGAGCGAGAGTTGCACCCCTTCTGAAAAAACCTACACTCGATCCCTCCGATGTCAACAACTACAGACCAGTATCCCTTCTCTCTTTTCTCTCCAAAACTCTTGAGCGTGCCGTCCTTGGCCAGCTCTACCGCTATCTCTCTCAGAATGACCTTCTTGATCCAAATCAGTCAGGTTTCAAGACTAGTCATTCAACTGAGACTGCTCTTCTCTGTATCACGGAGGCGCTCCGCACTGCTAAAGCTAACTCTCTCTCCTCTGCTCTCATCCTTCTAGACCTATCGGCTGCCTTCGATACTGTGAACCATCAGATCCTCCTCTCCACCCTCTCCGAGTTGGGCATCTCCGGCGCGGCCCACGCTTGGGATTGCGTCCTACCTGACAGGTCGCTCCTACCAGGTGGCGTGGCGAGAATCTGTCTCCTCACCACGCGCTCTCACCACTGGTGTCCCCCAGGGCTCTGTTCTAGGCCCTCTCTTATTCTCGCTATACACCAAGTCACTTGGCTCTGTCATAACCTCACATGGTCTCTCCTATCATTGCTATGCAGAGACACACAATTAATCTTCTCCTTTCCCCTTCTGATGACCAGGTGGCGAATCGCATCTCTGCATGTCTGGCAGACATATCAGTGTGGATGACGGATCACCACCTCAAGCTGAACCTCAGCAAGACGGAGCTCCTCTTCCTCCCGGGGAAGGACTGCCCGTTCCATGATCTCGCCATCACGGTTGACAACTCCATTGTGTCCTCCTCCCAGAGCGCTAAGAACCTTGGCGTGATCCTGGACAACACCCTGACGTTCTCAACTAACATCAAGGCGGTGTCCCGTTCCTGTAGGTTCATGCTCTACAACATCCGCAGAGTACGACCCTGCCTCACACAGGAAGCGGCGCAGGTCCTAATCCAGGCACTTGTCATCTCCCGTCTTGATTACTGCAACTCGCTGTTGGCTGGGCTCCCTGCCTGTGCCATTAAACCCTACAACTCATCCAGAACGCCGCAGCCCGTCTGGTGTTCAACCTTCCCAAGTTCTCTCACGTCACCCCGCTCCTCCGCTCTCTCCACTGGCTTCCAGTTGAAGCTCGCATCCGCTACAAGACCATGGTGCTCGACGGAGCTGTGAGGGGAACGGCACCTCAGTACCTCCAGGCTCTGATCAGGCCCTACACCCAAACAAGGGCACTGCGTTCATCCACCTCTGGCCTGCTCGCCTCCCTACCACTGAGGAAGTACAGTTCCCGCTCAGCCCAGTCAAAACTGTTCGCTGCTCTGGCCCCCAATGGTGGAACAAACTCCCTCACGACGCCAGGACAGCGGAGTCAATCACCACCTTCCGGAGACACCTGAAACCCCACCTCTTCAAGGAATACCTAGGATAGGGTAAGTAAGGGTAAGTAATCCTTCTCACCCCCTTTCTCCCCCAACAAGATTTAGATGCAAGTGGCTGTTCCACTGGTTGTCATAAGGTGTATGCACCAATTTGTAAGTCGCTCTGGATAAGAGCGTCTGCTAAATGACTTAAATGTAATGTAAATGTAGCATTTAGCGTTTAGCGTTAGCATTTAGCATTTAGCATTAGCATTTAGCGTTAGCATTAGCAGGCAACATTTTCACAAAAACCAGCAAAAACATTCAATAAATCATTTACCTTTGAAGAACTTCGGATGTTTTCAATGAGGAGACTCTCAGTTAGATAGCAAATGTTCAGTTTTCCTGAAAGATTAGTTGTGCAGGAGAAATCGGTCCGTTTTCTGCGTCATGTTTGGCTACCAAAAAAAACTAAAATTCATTCACCCAAACGCCAAACTTTCTTCCACATTAACTCCATAATATCGACTGAAACATGGTCAAGGTTGTTTAGAATCAAACCTCAAGGTGTTTTTCACATATCTCTTCATGATATATCATTCCTGGAAGTCTCCTCTCTGTCTTAATCACATGGATGAATGCGAGCAGCTTGGAGATTACGCAACAATTTCAACAAAGGACACTGGGCGGACCCCTGGTAAATGTAGTCTCTTATGGCCAATCTTCCAATGATATGCCTACAAATACGTCACAATGCTGTAGACAACTTGGAGAAACGATGGAAAGGGCAGGCTAATTTGTGGCGCTTTCACAGCCATATAAGGAGACAATGGAAAACAGAGCCTCAAAAATCCTGTTCATTTCCTGTTTGAAGTTGCATCTTGGTGTCGCCTGTAAGATCAGTTCTGGGGCACCCACAGATAATATCTTTGCAGTTTTGAAAACGTCAGAGTGTTTTCTTTCCAAAGCTGGCAAGTATGTGCATAGTCAAGCATCTTTTTGTGACAAAATATTGCTCTTAAAACGGGCACGTTTTTTTTTATCCAATAATGAAATAGTGCCCCCCTAGCTTCAACTGGTTAACTGAATTGCAAGCTAAATAAAGGTAAAATAAAAATAGTACAGAATGATGTAATATTTGTCTGAATGGATCCATCAGATGTTGTTGAAGAACAGATACTGTATCTCCTGTGCTACACATTACCTTCAATAACATCGCCCTCACAGGCTTTCTCCAATTACCCCCAATTACCTGCTCCCCAATTTTTCCTCCAATAACAAGTCCCAATTAACCCCCTCCTGCCCCGTCCTCCCTACAAGCACCCCCTGGTGGCTGTGTGCTTGTTTTCTAGCTGCGGGCACATTTCTCCCTATATCAGTAGCTCTCCTTCTCTCCTCTTCCTCTCCCTCTTTCACTCTCACACTCTGCAGGAGATACCAGACTGACAGACACTCATCCCCTCTCTCTCTCTCTCTCTCTCTCTCTGTCTGTCTGTCTGTCTGTTTGTCTGTCTCACCAGGATAAGATTTACTGTTGCCAGAGGTAGGTCAGAAGCAGAACAAGGTTGTGTGTCTATCATTGTTGTTTCACATGTCTGGTTACAGGTGTCTGTGTTGAATGGTGTATATTTTAATTGATAGCACTTTTGTTCATGTCTTTATGTCTACAGAGTGTTCTGTCTGCAAGGTCTTGGTTTGGTCTCTCTCCAACAGGTGACGGAACTCTCCCAGTCTTCGGCTTTGTCTCTCTCCAGGGGATGAGCCTGTGTGGCTGGCTGTGGCTTCTCTACTGTCTCCATGTCCCTGGGTCTATCTGGGGTCTGGATGGAGGTGGAGAGGGGGCTTGTCGGCTGGAAGCTAAGCCCGTCTCCGGCAGTGTTTATCGGGCAGGAGATGTGGTCATTGGGGGCCTGTTCCCCATCCATGTGGAAGCCCCTCTACCAGAGCAGGAGTTCAGGAGCATTAAGGAAAATTCTACCTGTACAATGTATGCAGCTTGTGTGATAACAGCTTTTTGTCATTGTGTTTTCACCTGAAGGTAATGTGTATTCAGTTACCTCATCTCTCTGTTTTTCCTTTCTTCTGTCTGTCAGTTTCAACCAGCGTGCTTACCGCTGGCTCCAGACTATGATCTTTGCTGTGGAGGAGATTAACCGTGACCCAGCCCTCCTGCCTAACCTCACCCTAGGGTTCCTGGCTTCTGACACATGCCGGTCAGAGGGCACCACCCTGGGGGCAGCCCTGGCCATGGTGACCGGCAAGGAGACCTCCGTGGTGGGCACAGAGTGTGGCACTACACCTGAGGTTCCCGTCATCATCGGGGATGCCCGCTCCTCAGCTTCCATGGTCGTGGCACAGACCCTCGGGCCGTTTGATTTACCCATGGTGAGGCAGGGGTTGGATTACAGGTTGGGATGAGATGATGACTCTTTTCACATTACATTTCAATCTCTGTCTATATTTCCCTCTCTCTAAAGTTTATTTCCTTCTCCATCTGCCTCTTACAAATTACAATTCTCAGTCTCATTGACTCCTATTTTGGAGCTCTACAGGCAATTATCTCTCTCTCTCTCTCTCTCTCTCTCTCTCTCTCTCTCTCTCTCTCTCTCTCTCTCTCTCTCTCTCTCTCTGTGTACTATCTCTCTCTCTGTTCTCTCCCAGGTGAGTTACTTTGCCACTTGTGCATGCTTGAGTGACAACTGGAGGTACCCCTCATTCTTCCGTACAGTACCCAGCGATGCCTTCCAGGCTCGGGGCATGGCTAAGCTGCTGCGTCAGCTGGGCTGGGTGTGGGTGGGACTGGTGTCAGAGGATGGTGACTATGGCAAGTTTGGGGTTCAGGTGCTTCTCCAAGAGCTCCAGGGATCTGGGGTGTGTGTCGCCTATTCTGAGGTCCTCCCCAAGGTACGACCTCACTCTGATGATCTGACAGTATACTCTCTCTTTTGCTCTATCTTTCTCTCGCTCTTTCACTCTGACTCCCCCTCTATTCTAATCTAATAGAAATGCTTTCTCTGATATTCTCTGACTCTCTTCCCTTTCTCTCACTGATGGTCATCCCCAAGTTACCGTCTAAGAGAAAGATCAGGCACATTGCAGACACCATCAGAGGATCTACTGCCAGAGTGGTGGTGGCATTTGTTGGATTCGCGGGTCATTCAGGGGTGAGCAGTCAGAGTATTGTTAATGATTTGTAACACAGCTGTAGCAGTGTCCTTGTGTCTTACCGTGTCTTGATGCCCTTTATGGACAAAATCATATCCTAATTGATAATCTTGCATTTCATCTTGACTATCTTGATCTTTTTAACGATTTCATTCTCCAGGCCCTGATGGAAGAGGTTGTCCGTCAGAACATTACAGATAAGCAGTGGATTGCCTCAGAGGCCTGGGTCACTTTCTCTACTATCGCCGCCCCAAAAAATCTGCCCTCTCTTGCCGGGACAATCGGTTTTGCCCTAAAGAAAGCTGAAATTCCCGGCTTGGGGCCTTTCCTAACACGCCTCCATCCAGACAGGGACTACCAGAAGTCCGACCCCTTCCTGAGGGAATTGTGGGAGGAGATGTTTGGGTGTTCTCTGGGGGTTGACCTCAGCGTGACACTGCCGTCCAGGCGACAGTGTACTGGGTCAGAGGTCATACGTGAGGGAGACTTTACACCTAAAGCTCACTTTTTTTGTCCTAGTTCCCAATATTATTTCAGTAAAATGAAGTGTCAATCCTAGGTGAGGGGGAGAGCCAGTTTGCTGACGTGTCTCAGCTGAGAGCAAGCTATAATGTGTACAAGGCTGTGTACGCCATCGCCTACGCCATACAGGATATGATGGCCTGTCGACCAGGGGACGGAGTCTTTAATGGTGGACAGTGTCCTGATATCAGGAAGCTTCAGCCCAGCCAGGTGAGAATAACACGTGGATCTGTTCTCAAGTAAAGAACACTAATGTTTCCAGTCAGGATACAGTGAAAACACTTTGTAAGGTTTGAATACTAAAGAACAAAAGCCACAACTGGTTCTAACTCTTAATCCTGTTCCAATGCCCTTTTCTCTTTGAGATTGTTCATTATCTGAGGGGAGTGAACTTCACTACTCCTGTGGGGGAATCTTTCCACTTCGACATGAATGGTGATCCGCCTGCCTCTTATGACATCATCAACTGGCATGTGACCCCCGAGGGGACGGCAGAGTTTGTCCAGGTTGGACATTTTCTGTCTTCTGAGGGATCGGACGACCAGTTTCACATCGACATGGATAAAGTGGTGTGGGGTGGAGGCAGTGGAGATGAGGTGAGAACTGTTCAGTTTGGTTTGTGTGTGTGTGTGTGTGTGTTTGTTTGAGTGTGAGATTTATTGAGTTAATCACCCTGAGGCAGACATACAGAAGAGAGAAAGCTGGAAAAAAAACAAAAAAATAACAGTTGGACGTTATCTCAGACAGAAAGCTCTATCATCAACATGATTCTGAACGTGAGATATTTGTGTGGTCATTGTCCTGGCATAGTCCCCAGGGGACCCCAGCAGCCTGTCTGTGTCTGTGTTTAATAATGATGATAATAGCAATGATGATGATGATGATGATGGTAACTTCTTCCTCTCCCCCCTCTGGTAGGTCCCTGTGTCTGTATGCAGTGCTGACTGTCCCCCTGGTACCAGGCATGCGGTACAGAAGGGGAGGCCTGTGTGCTGCTTTGACTGTCTGTCCTGTGCTGAGGGAGAGATCAGCAACACAACAGGTAGTCTATCAACGGTTCTGATTCCAATTAATATTTTTCCTCAACCCTGATTGGTCCTGATTTGGACTCCTCATTCTTCTTACTTCTCTATCAGGGTCAGTTGAGTGTATTCGGTGTCCAGAGCGGTTCTGGTCCAACCCTGATCGTACGGCCTGCATCCCCCAGCTGGTGGACTTCCTCTCCTACAGCGACACCATGGGCGTCATCCTGTCTGTCATCTCAGTTTCCGGGGCAACACTCACAGCCGGTGCCCTGGCCACCTTCCTCTACCACCGTCACACGGCCCTGGTGAGTTGAATAATATGATCATATATAGAGGTACTGGACAGAGATGAGATTGTGTCATATAAGGATGGGACTTCTGTCTAAATTACCATCTTCTGTCTCTTTACAGGTGAAAGCCAACAACTCTGAGCTCAGCTTCCTGCTCCTGCTGTCACTCAAGCTTTGCTTCCTGTGTGCGCTGGTTTTCATTGGCCGGCCGAAGCCGTGGACGTGCATGCTGAGACACACCCTGTTTGGTATAAGCTTTGTGTTCTGCATCTCCTGTCTGCTCAGCAGGACTGTGGTGGTGCTGGTGGCCTTCAGGGCCACTCTGCCTGGAGAGAACCTGATGAGATACTTCAGCCCCACCCAGCAGAGGATGGGTATCTCACTCTGCACACTTATCCAGGTGAGCATCTAGTTTTTACTATATTCTTTAGGAATGTAGTTGTTTCCTTCAGTGACCATATTATTTGTTTTCAAGATAACTCATTTTCCATTCACCTCCGTTCCCTTAAACAGGTGCTGATCTGTGTGCTGTGGCTGGCCTTAGCTCCACCCCGACCTGCTGAGAGGAGGGGCAGAGAGGGTCGGGGCCCGAGGCTCGTCCTGGAGTGTGAGGTGGGTTCTGTGGTCGGCTTCTCTCTGGTGCTGGGATACATCGGCCTTCTGGCCTCCCTCTGTCTCCTCTTAGCCTTCCTGGCCAGGAAACTCCCAGACAACTTCAACGAGGCCAAGTTCATCACCTTCAGCATGCTGATCTTCTGTGCCGTGTGGATCTCCTTCATCCCTGCCTATGTCAGCTCTCCTGGGAAGTACACAGTAGCTGTAGAGATCTTTGCCATCCTGGCCTCCAGCTTTGGGCTGCTGTTCTGTCTGTTTGCTCCAAAATGTTTCATCATCCTCTTGAGACCAGAGAGAAATACCAAGAAATATATTATGTCCAAATAGAAACCACCAAGAAACACATGATGTCCAATTAGAAACCACCAAGAAATACATGATGTCCAATTAGAAACCACCAAGAAACACATGATGTCCAATTAGAAACCACCAAGAAATACATGATGTCCAATTAGAAACCACCAAGAAACACATGATGTCCAATTAGAAACCACCAAGAAACACATGATGTCCAATTAGAAACCACCAAGAAATACATGATGTCCAATTAGAAACCACCAAGAAACACATGATGTCCAATTAGAAACCACCAAGAAACACATGATGTCCAATTAGAAACACCAAGAAACACATGATGTCCAATTAGAAACCACCAAGAAACACATGATGTCCAATTAGAAACCACCAAGAAACACATGATGTCCAAATATTAACTTAAACATACTCACATCATGATTTAGGGCTCGTTGACATATTAATTTCCTGCTCTAACTTCACTATATTACTTTGTTAATATTAGTATGTGTTCTTATAAAGTGTCGTAATGAAACACGTCTATATGAACAATACCAATAAAGATGACGTAGTGTCTACTCATGCTGGAAGAGTTAGTATTGAGTTTGTCTGACAGAACTTAGACCCCCTACACATGATTCCTTCGTCACCCAGTCAGTGTGTGTGTGTGTGTGTGTGTGTGTGTGTGTGTGTGTGTGTGTGTGTGTGTGTGTGTGTGTGTGTGTGTGTGTGTGTGTGTGTGTGCATATGAGTGTGTCTGTCCCTCATCGTATAACAAAATGAAAACAGTAACATTCCACTGTCTGCTTACCCACTGTGGGAACCTCTCCACTCCCTCTTTATACCCAAGAAGACTCAAGGCTGTAATCACTGCCAAAAGTGCTTCAACAAAGTACTGAGTTAAGGGTCTGAAAATTATGTATATGTGACAGTTCATTTTTTTTAAATATACATTTGCATTCATTTCTAAAAACCTCTTTTTGCTTTGTCATTGTGGGGTTTTGTGTGTAGATTTACGACGGGAAAATAACTATTTAGTCATTTTTCGAATAAAGCTGCACATTGTGTTGCAGCCATCTGTGGCTAGACCGATGCAGTTTATTGTCATCAAGAACAAGGCAATGGCAAAGGTCAGTGTGTCAGTAGTTGGAATGATTATTATTCCTCCAAATGTGCTTATGATTTGAAAGAGTTTATTGCTGTGTTGTTTTACCAGAACACCCAGCTGCTTCTTAGTCGTGACATCAGTACTTTCATCAATAATCAATGAGTAAGACTCCCAATGTGCTCTTTTGGTTCCTCATCAAATCACAAAATCGAATAAAATGTTATTTGTCCCATGTGTCAAATACAACCTTACAGTAAATGTTTACTTACGAGGCCACAACCAAAAAATACAGACAAGAATAAGATATAAATGTAACAAGTAATTAAAGAGCAGCAGTAAAACAGCAGTAGCGAGACTATATACAGGGGTACCGGTACAGAGTCAATGTGGAGACTAAATACAGGGAGTACCGGTACAGAGTCAATGTGGAGACTATATACAGGGGGTACCGGTACAGAGTCAATGTGGAGACTAAAGACAGGGAGTACCGGTACAGAGTCAATGTGGAGACTATATACAGGGTGTACCGGTACAGAGTCAATGTGGAGGCTATATACAGGGGGTACCGGTACAGAGTCAATGTGGAGACTATATACAGGGTGTACCGGTACAGAGTCAATGTGGAGGCTATATACAGGGGGAACCGGTACAGAGTCAATGTGGAGGCTATATACAGGGGGAACCGGTACAGAGTCAATGTGGAGGCTATATACAGGGGGAACCGGTACAGAGTCAATGTGGAGGCTATATACAGGGGGAACCGGTACAGAGTCAATGTGGAGGCTATATACAGGGGGAACCGGTAGAGAGTCAATGTGGAGGCTATATACAGGGAGTACCGGTACAGAGTCAATGTGGAGACTAAAAACAGGGGGTACCGGTACAGAGTCAATGTGGAGACTATATACAGGGGGTACCGGTACAGAGTCAATGTGCGCGGGCACCGTTTTTTTGAGGTAGTACATTTAGGTAGTCATGTGACTATGCACAGATGACAACAGCAGAGAGTAGCAGCGGTGTAAAGAGGGTGGCTTTAGTCTTTGACAATTTTTAGGGCCTTCCTCTGGACCCGCCTGCTATAGAGCTCCTGGATGGCAGGAAGCTTTGCCCCAGTGATATACTGGGCCGTTCACACTACGTTCTGTAGTGCCTTGCGGTCGGAGGCCGAGCAGTTGTGTAAGGGTTTTCCTCCTCTTCGTCTGAGGAGGAGTAAGAATCGGACCAAGTTGCAGCGTTGTGAGTGTTCATGATGATTACTTTAATAAATAAACTGAACACTATAAAATACAAAACAATAAATGTGAACATGAACGACACCGAAACAGTACCGTGTGGCGACAAACACTCACACGGACACAAAAACCCACAAACCAACAGTGAAACCCAGGCTACCTAAGTATGATTCTCAATCAGAAACAACTAATGACACCTGCCTCTGATTGAGAACCATACTAGGCCGAAACAGAAACCAAACATAGAAAAACTAACATAGACTGCCCACCCAACTCACACCCTGACCATACTAAATAAAGACAAAGTAAAGGAAATAAAGGTCAGAACGTAACAAGTTGCCATACCAGGCAGTGATGCAACCAGTCAGGATACTCTCGATGGTGCAGCTGTAGAACCTTTTGAGGATGGGAGGAACATGCCAAATATTTTCAGTCACCTGAGGGGATATAGTTTTTGTCGTGCCCTCCTCACAGCTGCCGTGCCCTCCTCACAGCTGTCTTCATGGACCATGTTAGTTTGTTGGTGATGTGGACACCAAGGAACTTGAAGCTCTCAACCTGCTCCACTGCAGCCCCGTCGATGAGAATCGGGGCCTGCTCGGTCCTTTTTTCCTGTAGTCCACAATCATCTCGTTTGTCTTGATCATGTTGAGGGAGAGGTGGGTGTCCTGGCACCACACAGCCAGGTCTCTTACCTCCTCCCTGTAGGCTGTCTTGTTGTCGTCAGTGATCAGTCCTACCACTGTTGTGTCATCAGCTAATTTCATGATGGTGTTGGAGTCGAGCCTTGCTGTGCAGTCATGAGTGAACAGGTAGAACAGTAGGGGACTGAGCATGCAACCTTGAAGGGCCCCTGTGTTGAGGATCAGCGTGGTGGATGTGTTGTTACCTACCCTTACCACCTGGGGGCGGCCCGTCAGGAAGTCCAGGATCCAGTTGCAGAGGGAGGTCTTTAGTCCCAGGGTCTTTAGCTTATTGATGAGCTTTGAGAGCACTATGGTGTTGAACGCTGAGCTGTAGTCAATGAATAGCATTCTCACACAGGTGTTCCTTTTTGTCCAGGTGTGAAAGGGCAGTGTGGAGTGCAATAGAGATTGCATCATCTGTGGATCTGTTGGCGCGGTATGCAAATTGAAGTGGGTCTAGGGTTTCTAGGATAATGGTGTTGATGTGAGCCATGACCAGCCTTTCAAAGCACTTCAGAAACAGTTTGTGTCTAGAGTGTCTCCCCCTTTGAAGAGAGGGATGACCGTGGCAGCTTTCCAATCTTTGGGGATTTCAGATGATACGAAAGATAGGTTGACCGGGTTAGTAATAGGGTTTGCAGAGGGTCCAGATTGTCGAGCCCTGCTGATTTGTAGGGGTCTAAATTTTGCTGCTCTTCAGAACATCAGCTATCTGGATTTGGGTGAAGGAGAAATGGGGGAGGCTTGGGCAAGTTGTTGTGTGGGGGGTGCAGAGCTGTTGACTGGGTTAGGGGTAGCCAGGTGGAAAACATGGCCAGCTGTAGAAAAACACGTCTTGAAATTCTCAATTATCGTGGATTTATCGGTGATGACAGTGTTTCCTAGCCTCAGTGCAGTGGGCAGCTGGGAGGAGGTGCTCTTATTCTTCATGGACTTTACAGTGTCCCAGAACTTTTTGGAGTTTGTGCTACAGGATGCAAATTTCTGTTTGAAAAAGCTAGCCCTTCCTTTCCTCACTGCCTGTGTATATTGGTTCCTAACTTCCAGAAAAAGCTGCATATCACGTAACGTCATTTAAAAAACGTTTTTAAAAATAATAGAAAACAAAGTGATAACTGGCTCAGGCCACAGTGTACTGTGCATTAGTTTGGTCCGCTAGAAAGTGAATTCTATCTCTCTCTCTCTCTCTCTCTCTCTCCCTCCCTCCCTCCCTCCCTCCCTCCCTCCCTCCCTCCCTCCCTCCCTCCCTCCCTCCCTCTGTCTCTCTCTCTGTCTGTCTTTCTTTCTTTCTTTCTTTCTTTCTTTCTATTCAATGCTAATGCAATAAGCCACAGGATGTTTTTGTACTGGTCAAGGGCAGTCAGGTCTGGAGTGAACCAAAGGCTATATCTGCTCCTGGTGCTTAATTGTTCTTATCAGTTCTTAATTGATAGCATGAGAATTTAGAACATACTTAATAGATAGCACTGAGATTTTAGAACATGCTTAACATGTAGCATGATAATTAAGAACATGCTTAATAGATGGCACTGAGAATTTAGAACATACTTAATAGATAGCACAGAGATTTTAGAACATGCTTAACATGTAGCATGATAATTTAGAACATGCTTAATCGATAGCACTGAGAATTTAGAACATGCTTAATATTTTTGTATGTTTATTATTATTATTTTTCACCTTTATTTAACCAGGTTGTCAAGTTGAGAACAAGTTCTCATTTGCAACTGTGACCTGGCCAAGATAAAGCATAGCAATTCGACACATACAACAACACAGAGTTACACATGGAATACACAAAACATACAGTCAATAATACAGTTGTAATGGTTATCCTCCTCTTCGTCTGAAGAGGAGAGGCGAGAAGGATAAGAGGACCAATATGCGGCGTGGTAAGTGTCCATGGTTGTTTATTTAAACACATAAACTGAACACTCCATACAAAAACAATAAACGTAATGTGAATAACCCAAAACCGAAAACAGTACCGTGTGGTGTAAAACACAGACACGGAAACAATCACCCACAAAGCAACAGTGAAACCCAGGCTACCTAAGTATGATTCTCAATCAGAGACAACTAACGACACCTGCCTCTGATTGAGAACCATACTAGGCCGAACACAGAAAACCATAGAATGCCCACCCAACTCACGTCCTGACCAATTCAAACAAACAAATAACACAAATAATAGGGTCAGAACGTGACAGTACCCCCCTCCCAAGGTGCGGACTCCGGCCGCAAAACCTGAACCTATAGGGGAGGGTCTGGGTGGGCATCTGTCCGCGGTGGAGACTCTGGTGCTGGACGTGGACCCCACTCCACCATAGTCTTAGTCCGCCTCTGTGGTCTCCTAGGAACGGCGACCCTTGCCGCCGACCCTGACCTGTGAACCCTAAACCACAGGCCCACCGGACCGAGGGACACCTCTGGACTTAAGGACTGAAGGGTAGCTCAGGACTGATGGGTAGCTCAGGACTGATGGGTAGCTCAGGACTGAGGGGTAGCTCAGGACTGATGGGTAGCTCAGGACTGATGGGTAGCTCAGGACTGATGGGTAGCTCAGGACTGATGGGTAGCTCAGGACTGATGGGTAGCTCAGGACTGATGGGTAGCTCAGGACTGAGGGGTAACTCAGGACTGAGGGGTAACTCAGGACTCAGTGGTAGCCAGGAGTGAGAGGCAGCACTTGATGGCTGGTTGATGGCTCTGGCAGCTCCTGACTGGCGGGCGGCTCAGATGGCGCTGGGAAGACGGGCTGCTCAGATGGCGCTGGGCAGACGGGCGGCTCAGACGGCGCTGGGCAGACGGGCGGCTCAGATGGCGCTGGGCAGACGGGCGGCTCAGATGGCGCTGGGCAGACGGGCGGCTCAGATGGCGCTGGGCAGACGGGCGGCTCAGGCGGCGCTGGGCAGACGGGCTGCTCAGGCGGCGCTGGGCAGACAGGCAGCTCAGACGGTGAGGGCAGACGGGCAGCTCAGGCGGCGCTGGGCAAACTGGAGACTCCGGCAGCGCTGGAGAGGAGGAAGGCTCTGGCAGGGCTGGACAGAGGAGCTCTGGCGCCTCTGGACTGAGGGGCCCTGGCGCCCCTGGACTGAGGGGCTCTGGCTCTTTGGCACCAGGACACACACACAAACACACACACACAAACACACATACACATTCGGTACACACACACTAATACCGATGTCGTCAGCACAATTAAAGTGATTAACTTCATTGTCACAGCCACTCTTTAATTACATGCAATTATATCCCAAAAAAACCTGCTGTCAATGGTACAGCTCAGAGAACACAAAGTTTAGAGGAATAATATCTCTCTCTCTCTCTCTCTCTCTCTCTCTCTCTCTCTCTCTCTCTCTCTCTCTCTCTCTCTCTCTCTCTCTCTCTCTCTCTCTCTCTCTCTCTCTCTCTCTCTCTCTCTCTCGCTCTCTCTTCCTCTCTATTCATCTCTATCTACTGTCCCTCCCTCCCCCTCCCTCCCTCCCTCCCTCCCTCCCTCCCTCCCTCCCTCCCTCCCTCCCTCCCTCCCTCCCTCCCTCTGTCTCTCTCCCTCTGTCTCTTCTCTCTTCTCTGTCTCTCTCTCTCTCTCTCTCTCTCTCTCTCTCTCTCTCTCTCTCTCTCTCTCTCTCTCTCTCTCTCTCTCTCTCTCTCTCTTGCTCTCTCTTTCTCTGTCTCTGTCTCTGTCTCTCTCTCTCTCGTTCTCCCTCAATCTCTACCCATCTCACCAATCAATTTAGACACAATTAATAAAATCATTTAAAGTACAGAATGATGTAATATTGTCTGAATGGATCCATCAGATGTTGTTGAAGAACAGATACTGTATCTCCTGTACTACACATTACCTTCAATAACATCACCCTCACAGGCTTTCTCCAATTACCCCCAATTACCTGCTCCCCAAGTTATCCTCCAATAACAAGTCCCAATTAACCCCCTCCTGCCCCTCCCTCCCTACAACCACCCCCTGGTGGTCGTGTGCTTGTTTTTTAGCCGTGGGCTCATTTCTCCCTATATCAGCAGCTCCCCTTCTCTCCTCTTCCTCTCCCTCTTTCACTCTCACACTCATTCTCTCTCTCTCACTCTTTCTGTCTGTCTGTCTCACCAGGATAAGGTTTACTGTTGCCAGGTAGGGCAGAGGTAGAACAAGGTGTTGTGAGTCTATCACTGTTGTTTCACATGTCTGGTTACTCTGAAACAACAGGTGTCTGTGTTGAATGGTGATTAACTTCATTGATATCACGTTTGTTCATGTCTTTATGTCTACAGAGTGTTCTGTCTGCAATGTCTTGGTTTGGTCTCTCTCCAACAGGTGACGGAACTCACCCAGTCTTCAGACTTGTCTCTCTCCAGGTGATGTGCCTGTGTGGCTGGCTGTGGCTGCTCTACTGTCTCCATGTCCCTGGGTCTATCTGGGCTCTGGATAGAGGTGGAGAGGGGGCTTGTCGGCTAATAGCTAAGCCCGTCTCGGGCAGTGTTTATCGGGCAGGAGATGTGGTCATTGGGGGCCTGTTCCCCATCCATGTGGAAGCCCCTCTACCAGAGCAGGAGTTCAGGAGCATTAAGGAAAATTCTACCTGTACAATGTACGCAGCTTGTGTGATAACATCTTTTTGTCATTGTGTTTTAACCTGAAGGTAATGTGTATTCAGTTTAACTCTTATTTCTCTGTTTCTTCCTTTCTTCTGTCTGTCAGTTTCTACCAGCGTGCTTACCGCTGGCTCCAGACTATGATCTTTGCTGTGGAGGAGATTAACCGTGACCCAGCCCTCCTGCCTAACCTCACCCTGGGGTTCCTGGCTTCTGACACATGCCTGTCAGAGGGCACCACCCTGGGGGCAGCCCTAGCCATGGTGACTGGCCAGGAGGCCTCTGTGGTGGGCACAGAGTGTGGCACAACCCCTGAGGTTCCCGTCATCATCGGGGATGCCCGCTCCTCAGCTTCCATCGTGGTGGCACAGACCCTCGGGCCGTTTGATTTACCCATGGTGAGGCAGGGGTTGGATTACAGGTTGGGATGAGATGATGACTGTCTTACACAATACATTTCAATATTAATCTAGATTAATCTCTCTAACATTTATTTACCATCTCTGTCTCTTTCTTAAATTCTATTTCTCTCTGACTCTCTCTGTCTCTCACTCTCTTCTCTCCCAGGTGAGTTACTTTGCCTCCTGCGCGTGTTTGAGTGACACCTGGAGGTACCCCTCATTCTTCCGTACGGTACCCAGCGATGCCTTCCAGGCTCGGGGCATGGCTAAGCTGCTGCGTCAGCTGGGCTGGGTGTGGGTGGGGCTGGTGTCAGGGGATGATGACTATGGCAAGTTTGGGGTTCAGCTGCTGCTCCAAGAGCTCCAGGGATCTGGGCTGTGTGTCGCCTACTCTGAGGTCATCCCCAAGGTACGACCTCACCCTGATGATCTGACAATGTACACTCTCTGTTTTACTCTGACTTCTCCTCTCTTCTAATCTAATCTCACTGATGGTCATCACCGTAGGTAGGATCTCAGAGACGTATCAGGTACATCGTGGACACCATCAGAGGATCGACTGCCAGAGTGGTGGTGACATTTGCTATCACAAAGGATGCACATGTGAGCAGTTACCAGTCAGAGTATTGTTAATGATTTGTAACACAGCTGTAGCAGTGTCCTTGTGTCTTACCGTGTCTTGATTCCTTTATGGACACAATCATTTCCTAATTGACAATCTTGATCTTTTTAACAATTTCATTCTCCAGGCCCTGATGGAAGAGGTTGTCCGTCAGAACATTACAGATAAGCAGTGGATTGCCTCAGAGGCCTGGGTCACTGACTCTACTCTCTCCTCCGCTGAAAACCTGCCCTCTCTTGCCGGGACCATTGGATTTGCCCTGAAGAAAGCTGACATTCCCGGCTTGGGGCATTTCCTAACACGTCTCCATCCAGATGGGAAATATCAGAAGTCCGACCCCTTCCTGAAGTCAATGTGGGAAGAGATGTTTGGGTGTTCTCTGGGGGTTGAACTCAGCATTACCCAGTCGTCCAGGCGACAGTGTACTGGGTCAGAGGTCATAGGTGAGGGAGAGTTTACACCTAAATCTAAGTTTTTTGTCCTGATTCCCAATGTTATCTCAGTAAAATAAAGTGTCAATCCTAGGTGAGGGGGAGAGCCAGTATGCTGACGTGTCTCAGCTGAGAGCCAGCTATAATGTGTACAAGGCTGTGTACGCCATCGCCTACGCCATACAGGATATGATGGCCTGTCGACCAGGGGACGGAGTCTTTAATGGTGGACAGTGCCCTGATATCAGGAAGCTTCAGCCCAGCCAGGTGAGAATAACGTGTGGATCTGTTTTCAAGTTAAGAACACTAATGTTTCCAGTTAGGATACAGTGGAAACACTTTGTAAGGTTTGAATACTGAAGAACAAAAGCCACAACTGGTTCTAACTCTTAATCCTGTTCCAATGCCCTTTTCTCTTTGAGATTGTTCATTATCTGAGGGGAGTGAACTTCACTACTCCTGTGGGGGAATCTTTCCACTTCGACATGAATGGTGATCCGCCTGCCTCTTATGACGTCATCAACTGGCATGTGACCCCCGAGGGGACGGCAGAGTTTGTCCAGGTCGGACATTTTCTGTCCTCTGAGGGATCGGACGACCAGTTTCACATCGACATGGACAAAGTGGTGTGGGGTGGGGGCAGTGGAGATGAGGTGAGAACTGCTCAGTTTGGTGTCATTGAGGCAGAGTGGAGTGTTTGTGTGAATCACGGCTGAATTTGATACCGCTTGGTGTGTGTGTGTGTGTGTGTGTGTGTGTGTGTGTGTGTGTGTGTGTGTGTGTGTGTGTGTGTGTGTGTGTGTGTGTGTGTGTGTGTGTGTGTGTGTGTGTGTGTGTGTGTGTGTGTGTAATGATGATGTTAATAGAAATTATTAAATTATTATGATGATGACGACAATTGCAATGATGAAAATGATGATTATGATGATGATGATAACTTCTTCCTCTCCCCCCTCTGGTAGGTCCCTGTGTCTGTATGCAGTGCTGACTGTCCCCCTGGTACCAGGCATGCGGTACAGAAGGGGAAGCCTGTGTGCTGCTTTGACTGTCTGTCCTGTGCTGAGGGAGAGATCAGCAACACAACAGGTAGTCTATCAACGGTTCTGATTCCAATTCATATTTTTCCTCAACCCTGATTGGTCCTGATTTGGACTCCTCATTCTTCTTCCTTCTCTATCAGGGTCAGTTGAGTGTATTCGGTGTCCAGAGCGGTTCTGGTCCAACCCTGATCGTACGGCCTGCATCCCCCAGCTGGTGGACTTCCTCTCCTACAGCGACACCATGGGCGTCATCCTGTCAGTCATCTCATTTTCCGGGGCAACACTCACAGCCGGTGCCCTGGCCACCTTCCTCTACCACCGTCACACGGCCCTGGTGAGTTGAATAATATGATCATATACAGAGGTACTGGACAGAGATGAGATTGTGTCATATAAGGATGGGATTTTTGACATGTCATTGTCTAAATTATCTTTCTCTGTCTCATTCCAGGTGAAAGCCAACAACTCTGAGCTCAGCTTCCTGCTCCTGCTGTCACTCAAACTCTGCTTCCTGTGTGCTCTGGTTTTCATTGGTCAGCCGAACCCGTGGACGTGCATGCTGAGACACACCCTGTTTGGTATAAGTTTTGTGTTCTGCATCTCCTGTCTGCTCAGCAGGACTGTGGTGGTGCTGGTGGCCTTCAGGGCCACTCTGCCTGGAGAGAACCTGATGAGATACTTCAGCCCCACCCAGCAGAGGATGGCTATCTCACTCTGCACACTCATCCAGGTGAACATCTAGTTTTTACTGTATTCTATGGGAATTGAAATGCCCAGTGCAGTCAAAATCTTGATATTCCTGTCTTTTATATATATTTCCAAACTATGAGTTTGGAATAATACTGTGAAATTGTGTGAATGCTGATAATGCCCTTTTTGTAGGAAATGTTGGAAAATGTACCCACTCGTCATACTTGAGTAAAAGTGAAGATTCCTTAATAGAAAACAACTCAAGTATAAAGCGAAAGTCACCCAGTAAAATACCACCTGAGTGAAAGTCTAAAAGTATTTGGTTTAAAATATACTTGATTAACAAAAGTAACTGGAATTATCAAATGTACTTAAGTGTCAAAAGTAAAAGTACAATAAAAAAAAAAAAAATGTATTGACGGTTTTCCAGCGGCACACTCCAACACTCAGACATAATTTACAAATGAAGCATTTGTGTTTAGTGAGTCCACTAGATCAGAAGCAGTAGGGATGACCAGGGATGTTCTCTTGATGTTTGTGTCAATTTGACCATTTTCCTGTCAAAATGTAATGAGTAATTTTGGGTGTCAGGGAAAATGTATGGAGTAAAAAGTACATTATTTTCTTTAGCAATATAGTGAATTAAATATAAATAGTAAAGTACACTCCAAAAAACGACTTGAGTAGTACTTTAAAGTATTTTAACTTAAGTACTTTACACCACTGAGTGTAAGTGATGTTTGAAAAGAGGTCTGAAATTCCAGTCTGTTTGGTGGGATGGAGTTTTGGCCTGCCTGGTGACATCACCAGATGGTACATTAGTTCATCCTTGAAAGGGAACGGGAAAGGGGGATACCTAATCAGTTGTACAACGGAATGCCTTCAGCTGAAATGTGTCTTCCGCATTTATCCCTCTGAATCAGAGAGGTGAGGGGGGCTGCCTTAATCGACATCCACGTCTTCGGTGCCAGAGGAACTGACTGTGTTTTAACTACTTCGCAGATATGAAACACACAGACAATCATATCAGTCACAAATTCCCAGTTTATGCTTCAAAACCATCTTAGGTTCTATTTTACATTACATAATGTAAGGCATTGTGGACAGAATAGACGGATGCAGTTCAGTGCATGATTCATTTAATTCACCAATACATTTCTTTGTAGTCCACAAATATTGCTATCAGGCTGTAAATCCCAGCTGGCCTGGTACATTGTTTACTGCCTCCATTTGGGATGCACTGTTTCAGTTTCAATGATTCAATATTTTTTACAAAACATATTTTTTACAAAACTGTAACTAAGGCTGGGAATGTTAATACAATAAAACTAGCAAGGGCAATGACCACAAGTCAATCATAACGTGGCTAATAGACTAGTGTACGTGTCAAACACAAGCCCAGCGGACCGAATAGGACACACAAGCGAGTCATCTAATTTATGAAACTATAGCTTGATTCGCTCGCATCAGCAAAATCAACTTCAATTGCAATGCAATGCAATTGCAATGCTTTCGTTTGTCAGGTTTACAGCGCGCAGCGGAGGGAAAGTGTACAGACCCATTCTACAGTCCTAGCCAGGCTACTAGAATGTTGCAGTCCAGCTTCTGTTTGGGATAGGGGGCAGCATTTTCATGTTCAGATGAAAAGAGTGCCCAGAGTAAACTGCCTGCTACTCAGGCCCAGAAGTTAAAATATGCATAGTATTAGTAGATTTGGATGGAAAACTCTGAAGTTTCTAAAACTTTGAATGATATCTTTGAGTATAACAGAACTCATATGGCAGGCGAAAACCTGAGAAAAATCCAACCAGGAAGTGGGAAATCTGAGGTTTGTAGTTTTTCAACTCATTGCCTATCGAATATACAGTGTCTATGGGGGCATATTGCACTTCCTACGGCTTCCACTAGATGTCAACCATCTTTAGAATGTTGTTTCAGGCTTCTACTATGAAGGGGGAGAGAATGAGAGCTGTTTCAACCAGAGGTCTGGCAGAAGGCCGTGAGCTGATCGTGCGCCTGTGAGAACGACCTGCATTCCATTGCATTTCTGAAGACAAAGGAATTCCCCAGTTGGAACATTATTGAAGATTTATGTTAAAAACTTCCTGAAGATTGATTCTATACGTCTTTTGACATGTTTCTATGAACTGTAATATAACTTTTGGAACTTTTCTTCTGAACCTTCACCTGGACTTGCCCGCGCCTCGTGAGTTTGGATTTGTGAACTAAACGAGTCCTGTGAACTAAACGAGTCCCCCACACTCAGACGAGTCCTGTGATGCTACAGACATTTTCGTCATTATCAGGGTGTCTCACGATCTGGCAATCACCACTGTAGCTCGGCCACCTTCCACTGCAGATGTGGACGGCCACCATTGGGCGGATGCTGTGCATTGTGATGCAGCCTGTGAAATAAAACATCTGGCTTAAACAGGTGGATTTTAATGGGGATTCCTTTAGATTTCCACTCGGGGCGAGGACGTCAACTTTGCAAGACCATAAAGATAGAGAGTTCCAAATCTCTATGCCAACAACAGCTCATTTTCAGTTTTCCCCTCCCCACTCAGACCACTCCCAGACAGTCCTAGCTACATTCTTGTTTGATAAATTGCTCTTTGCCAAGAAGCTATTTTTTTTTAAATATTTGTTTTACCTTTTAATTGAAAACAATCACACCTAATTGTTACCCAGAAAGTATTTTATATTTTAAATTTTTAAACGACTTCATTGGATCTTTAATTATTTCCTTCAGTTGCAGGTTTCCATTCAATTCACAGATCTTCATGTTAGTTATTTACAGTAGCAGACGCTCTTATCCAGAGCTTACAGATATCTAGGTGAGACAACCAAATATCACCGTCATAAACTAGGTTTCCATCCAATTGGCGACAGATTTTCATGCGAATATTCAAAGATCTGCAAAAAGAAAATATGCCCATTTCCCCACCAGTGGCGTGTCCACCAAACATACTTGTCGAGGATAAAAATTAGTGGGAGATGCCGTAGTGCACAGAACATGTACTGTTTTGTTTAAATTTCATGTACCGAATAAAAGTTGAACGTTCAAAGTGTTTCCATGCATTTTCAACTCTACTGACAGTTTTTTTCCCCAAACTGTTGAGTTAAATAGCAATGTGCCCACTTTGGTCTTGGTACGTGAACCCTAGCCAACAGCTCCCAAATACAGTGCTGGTAGGATGTGTGGGTAGGGTGGTCTACATGCCAGATACAGTGCTGGTAGGCTGTGTGGGCAGGGTGGTCTACATGCCAGATACAGTGCTGGTAGGCTGTGTGGGCAGGGTGGTCTACATGTCAGATACAGTGCTGGTAGGCTGTGTGGGCAGGGTGGTCTACATGCCAGATACAGTGCTGGTAGGCTGTGTGGGTAGGGTGGTCTACATGTCAGATACAGTGCTGGTAGGCTGTGTGGGCAGGGTGGTCTACATGCCAGATACAGTGCTGGTAGGCTGTGTGGGCAGGGTGGTCTACATGTCAGATACAGTGCTGGTAGGCTGTGTGGGCAGGGTGGTCTACATGCCAGATACAGTGCTGGTAGGCTGTGTGGGCAGGGTGGTCTACATGTCAGATACAGTGCTGGTAGGCTGTGTGGGTAGGGTGGTCTACATGTCAGATACAGTGCTGGTAGGCTGTGTGGGCAGGGTGGTCTACATGCCAGATACAGTGCTGGTAGGCTGTGTGGGCAGGGTGGTCTACATGTCAGATACAGTGCTGGTAGGCTGTGTGGGCAGGGTGGTCTACATGCCAGATACAGTGCTGGTAGGCTGTGTGGGCAGGGTGGTCTACATGCCAGATACAGTGCTGGTAGGCTGTGTGGGCAGGGTGGTCTACATGCCAGATACAGTGCTGGTAGGCTGTGTGGGCAGGGTGGTCTACATGCCAGATACAGTGCTGGTAGGCTGTGTGAGCAGGGTGTTCTACATGACGAGATTATTATGGAGAATCATATTTTTATTTGTTAAATGCATCAATCATCATGTCACCAGAAGAAGACCTCATACCGTGCACTTTCAGCACCCTGTGAAGTTCATCATAACTTATTTCATCTATAGCCTAATGTACTGCATGGAGGACCACACTCATTGAGTGACTTCAAATTTACATTGATAATGACGGTTAATAGATCCGTTTAAGCGCATCAAGGTATTTCCTCCAACATTCATTTCTCAACACAAAATCATCCAACCATGTCGAATTAACAAATTATCTGTCGGGATTTATAACATTGTACTGAAACTTCCTGTTTCCATCACAGCTGTCGTAATTTTTTATACGCGCTATAACTTTACTCACATAAAAACTGTGGATGGAAACGTGGTTACTGAACATTTCATTTGTTGTTGTGATAACTGTGCTCGCGTTTCCCTTCCCCCTCCATTCCCTTCCACAGGTGCTGATCTGTGTACTGTGGCTGGCCTTGGCTCCACCCCAACCGGCTGAGAGGGGAGGAAGAGAGGGTCGTGGGCCGAGGGTCGTCCTGGAGTGTGAGGTGGGCTCTGTGGTCGGCTTCTCTCTGGTGCTGGGCTACATCGGCCTGCTGGCTTCCCTCTGTCTCCTTTTAGCCTTCCTGGCCAGGAAACTCCCAGACAACTTCAACGAGGCCAAGTTCATCACCTTCAGCATGCTGATCTTCTGTGCCGTGTGGATCTCCTTCATCCCTGCCTATGTCAGCTCTCCTGGGAAGTACACAGTAGCTGTAGAGATCTTTGCCATCCTGGCCTCCAGCTTTGGGCTGCTGTTCTGTCTGTTTGCTCCAAAGTGTTACATCATCCTTCTGAGACCAGAGAGAAACACCAAGAGACACATGATGTCCAAATAGAAACCACCAAGAAACACATGTTGTCCAATTAGAAACCACCAAGAAACACATGATGTCCAATTAGAAACCACCAAGAAACAGATCTCTATTGACCACAGGAGTGTGCTGTTGTCCCTCAGTAGAGTCCGTTATCTACCACAGGAGACTGCTGTTGTCCCTCCTCAGAGTCCGTTATCTACCACAGGAGACTGCTGTTGTCCCTCCTCAGAGTCAGTTATCTACCACAGGAGACTGCTGTTGTTCCTCCTCAGAGTCCGTTTTCTACCACAGGAGACCGCTGTTGTCCCTCCTCAGAGTCAGTTATCTACCACAGGAGTGTGCTGTTGTCCCTCCTCAGAGTCACTTATTTTAATGAAAGATCCATCATTTTTACATTGATCCTCTCTCAGCTTGTCCTCTTACACATCTCTCAGATCTTTGTAGTGTTTGACAGCTTTCCTAATTAAATGTGATCTTTCACTGCAGGTCCACAAACTTTCATTCTCCTCCTCTTTCACTGTTCTGTCAGAAATCAACTTCTGTCTGCCTCCTAGATCCTGGCTGTACAGCCTGTAGACCTCCAGGATAACACAGGCCAGAGTGATGGGAGGGGCCAGGGTGATGTGAGGGACCAGAGTGATGAGAGGTGCCAGAGTGATGAGATGGGCCAGAGTGATGAGAGGGGCCAGAGTGATGAGAGGGGCCAGAGTGATGAGAGGGGCCAGAGTGATGAGAGGGACCAGAGTGATGAGAGGGGCCAGAGTGATGAGAGGGACCAGAGTGATGAGAGGGACCAGAGTGATGAGAGGGACCAGAGTGATGAGAGGGACCAGAGTGATGAGAGGGACCAGAGTGATGAGAGGGGCCAGAGTGATGAGAGGGGCCAGAGTGATGAGAGGGACCAGAGTGATGAGAGGGGCCAGAGTGATGAGAGGGACCAGAGTGATGAGAGGGGCCAGAGCGATGAGAGGGGCCAGAGTGATGAGAGGGACCAGAGTGATGGATATGGGTCCTCGCAGAGAGAGGGGGGTCTCCAGTTATGGAAGGATATGGGGCTCCGAAGAGGGGTGGTCCAGTTATGGAAGGATATGGGGCCGTGCAGAGAGAGGGAGGAGGGCCTCCAGTTATGGAAGGATATGGGGCCGTGCAGAGAGAGGGAGGAGGGCCTCCAGTTATGGAAGGATATGGGACCGTGCAGAGAGAGGGAGGAGGGCCTCCAGTTATGGAAGGATATGGGGCCTCGCAGAGAGAGGGGGGGGTCTCCAGTTATGGAAGGATATGGGGCTCCGCAGAGGGGTGGTCCAGTTATGGAAGGATATGGGGCCGTGCAGAGAGAGGGAGGAGGGCCTCCAGTTATGGAAGGATATGGGGCCGTGCAGAGAGAGGGAGGAGGGCCTCCAGTTATGGAAGGATATGGGGCCGTGCAGAGAGAGGGAGGAGGGCCTCCAGTTATGGAAGGATATGGGGCCTCGCAGAGAGAGGGGGGGGGGGTCTCCAGTTATGGAAGGATATGGGGCCCCGCAGAGAGGGCGAGTGACTTCTTTTATTGAAGGAAATGGTCCCTGCCATGCCAAATAATGTCCCCCAGCCAAAAAGTGTTCCCCCTCCCCATCACCAATAGGATTGCATTCTTGCATTCTCTAATTGCATTCTTGCATTCTCTAATTGCATTCTTTTCACCCCCACTATGCAAACAAAATTGATATCCGTGACATTTTTTTGTTTATTAAACAAGTTTTGTTTTGCTAATAAAATAAAAACATTACTTTAAACTACTTTTGTGTGCCTTGTGAACATGACAACAACATGAAATCCATGTCTTGCTTTGTTTCAGAAACAGCAAATAAAACATGTAATCTGCTTGACACATTAAAGTTACTTACCTTACAGATCACAACGTCTGCTAATATACACTCCATTCATATGGAAATTCATTTGATTCATACACTGGCTTGTCTGGCTGTCATGTTTATATTTTCATTTACACTGAAATAATATCATTTCAGTAAGTCCTCTATTATAAATATATATATATTTTTGCATGACTCATTAGTAAACCCTTGTGGTTGAATATGTATCTATTGTAGGTCATGTGATACAACAATGAACAATGTGGAACCTCAAAGGATACCATAGAACTTACAATAATGAACACCTTGTGAAACAGCTGTGAAAACCAATCTGCCAATATTTAAGATTTCAACACAAACGTTTGTCACGTTGGTATAAGTATCGGGAGACAGGTGTAGTAATGGGTAATAGGGGTTTTATTGACCCAAATTACAGCCTGCCATGTAAAGGCACGGGGACAAAGACCAAAACAAACACGGATACAAAACACAGGGTTGAAACCCAAACAAAAGAGCGAGGAGTACCTCGAATAAATGCCCGGGACGAGACCCGTAATACATACACTGGACGAAGATATAAAAGAATGTGATTGATAAACAAAAGGTTGTTTCACTTGCCCAGCTGTCCACCTCCCTGACAATTCCCCGTCAGAAGAAGCGTAGATTGATTTTGGTAAATATGCGCTTCACTCCGAAATGGCCGGCATGCATCTAGATCAGCACGGCCTCCTTCTCCTCCTTAGTACAAACCCCCTCCTGTGTGGCTGGCCATCCTTAACCCGTAGGTACATGTGATTGCTTAACAAGTTGGAAGAGACGAGTTGTTGAACTACTCAGGTTTAAATACATTTGCACTTCTGTCTTTCTCTCTCTGTTTCTCTCTCCCCATTAATCTCTCTCTGTCTTCCATTCTCTTCACACCTCTGTCACTTTCACTTTCATCCTATCTTTCTCACTTTCTCCCCCCTCATTCTCTCTGTGTCTGTCTAGCAAAGACACCTAGTTAAGAGCATATGGAATGACCATAATTGCTTACACCTATCCATTTGATTGGTCAGGTTTAACTTATAGCTAGATACGTCAACATGACATGCATACAGTTGATGTCGGAAGTTTACATACACTTAGGTCGGAGTCATTAAAACTTGTTTTTCAACCGCTCCACAAATGTCTTGTTAACAAACTATAGTCCCTCTCATCAAACTATAGTCAAGGCCTACCTTCAAACTCAGTGCCTCTTCGCTCTTTGCCTGCCAATCTCTATGGGGGTGCCACAGGGTTCAATTCTTGGACCGACTCTCTTCTCTGTATACATCAATGAGGTCGCTCTTGCTGCTGGTGAGTCTCTGATCCACCTCTACGCAGACGACACCATTCTGTATACTTCTGGCCCTTCTTTGGACACTGTGTTAACAACCCTCCAGGCAAGCTTCAATGCTATACAACTCTCCTTCCGTGGCCTCCAATTGCTCTTAAATACAAGTAAAACTAAATGCATGCTCTTCAACTGATCGCTACCTGTACCTGCCCGCCTGTCCAACATCACTACTCTGGACGGCTCTGACTTAGAATACGTGGACAACTACAAATACTTAGGTATCTGGTTAAACTGTAAACTCCCTTATCTCACCTCATTTGCTCACATCGTATATAGACTTGTTTATAATATACTATTGACTGTATGTTTGTTTTACTCCATGTGTAACTCTGTGTCGTTGTATGTGTCGAACTGCTTTGCTTTATCTTGGCCAGGTCGCAATTGTAAATGAGAACATGTTCTGAACTTGCCTACCTGGTTAAATAAAGGTGAAATAAAATAAAATAAATTATGGAAAAATAAAAACAAATCAGCCAAGACCTCAGAAAATAAAATTGTAGACCTCCACAAGTCTCGTTCATCCTTGGGAGCAATTTCCAAAATGGCTGAAAGTATCACGTTCATCTGTACAAACAATAGTACGCAAGTACATTATAAACACCATGGGACAACAAAGCTGCCAAATTGCTCAGGAAGGAGACGTGTTCTGTCTCCTATAGGTTAACATACTTTGGTGCGAAAAGTGCTAATCAATCCCAGAACAACAGCAAAGTCCTATATCGACATAACCTGAAAGGCAACTTAGCAAGGAAGAAGCCACTGCTCCAAAACCTAAAAAAATCCAGAATACGGTTTTCAACTGCACATGGGGACAAAGATCGTATTTTTTTGAGAAATGTCCTCTGGTCTGATGAAACAAATATCGAAGTGTTTGGCCATGATGACCATCGTTATGTTTGGAGGAAAAAAGGGGAGGCTTGCAAGCCGAAGAACACCATCCCAACCGTGAAGCACGTGGGTGGCAGCATCATGTTGTGGGGGTGCATTGCTGCAGAAGGGGCTGGTGCACTTCACAAAATAGATGACATCATGAGGAAAGAAAATTAGGTGGATATATTGAAGCAACATCTCAAAACATCCGTCAGGAAGTTAAAGCTTTATCGCAAATGGGTCTTCCAAATGGACAATGACTACAAGCATACTTCCAAAGTTGTGGCAAAATGTCTTAAGGAGAACAAAATCAAGGTATTGGAGTGGCCATCACAAAGCCCTGACCTCAATCCTATAGAACATTTTTGAGCAGAAGTGAAAAAGCGTGTGTGAGCAAGGAAGCCTACAATCCTAGCTCTGTTACACCAGCTTCGTCAGGAGGAATGGGCAATTTTCACATTCTTAAAATAAAGTGATGATCCTATCTGACCTAAGACAGGGAGTTTTTACTAGGACTAAAAGTCAGGAATTGTGAAACACTGAGTTTAAATGTATTTGGCTAAGGTGTATGTAAACTTCAGACATCAAATCTACCACCAGGGAACAGTAGTATCTATCTATCTATCTATCTATCTATCTATCTATCTATCTATCTATCTATCTATCTATCTATCTATCTATCTATCCAGGAGGGGGCAGTGATGTCCCAGTGTGACCTGTCCTTACAGTAACATCTATCTCTCCAGCAGGGGGCAGTGATGTCTCAGTGTGACCTGGCCTTACAGTAGCATCTATCTGTCCAGCAGGGGGCAGTGATTTCCCAATGTGACCTGGCCTTACAGTAGTACATCAACACATACAGTACTATACCATACTGGAACTATAAACCCTTCCAGGTTCCTAACCTGAACTAGAAGGTATGATAAGTGTAGCACCCTAACTTAATAGGACACAAACATTGAAAATTAATTGTCTAAACCATGAGAAAATACCAACCATTATTGGCATCTAATTATGTAAAAAACAAACAAAAAAAAACACTATAATTAAATCTATAAACTGTCACATAAGACATAGTCAAGGTTTGGCTTTGTTCCAAGATGTTAAATTGTGTAAAGCCAACAGTAGAAATTGTAGTCACAGACATATATAATACATGCAATGAGCGGCGCGAATCAGCTGTGACTGCAGTGTCCATATAGATGAGGTATGTACTCTAATGTCCTTGTAGAGGTGGTCTGTAGTGTAATATCCTTGTAGAGGTATGTACTGTAGTGTCCATACAGAGGAGGTCTGTAATGTAGTGTCCTTGAAGAGGAGGTCTGTACTGTAGTGTTCTTATAGAGGACGTCTGTAATGTAGTGTCCTTATAGAGGAGGTCTGTACAGTACTGTAGTGTCCTTATAGAGGAGGTCTGTACAGTACTGTAGTGTCCTTGTAGAGGAGGTCTCTACTGTACAGTCGTGGCCAAAAGTTTTGTGAATGAAACAAATATACACTTTCACAAAGTCTGCTGCCTCAGTTTGTATGATGGCAATTTGCATATACTCCAGAATGTTATGAAGAGTGATCAGATCCATTGCAATTAATTATTTCAAAGTCTCTCTTTGCCATGCAAATGAACTGAATCCCCCAAAAACATTTCCACTGCATTTCATCCCTATCACAAAACGACCACCATGTCAGTGATTCTCTCGTTAACACAGGTATGAGTGTTGACAAGGACAAGGCTGGAGCTCGCTCTGTCATGCTGTTTGTGTTCGAAAAACAGACTGGAAGCTTCAAAAGGAGGGTGGTGGTTGGAATCATTGTTCTTCATCTGTCAACCATGGTTACCTGCAAGGAAATGCATGCCGTCATCATTGCTTTGCACAAAAAGGGCTTCACAGGCAAGGATATTGCTGCCAGTAAGATTGCACCTAAATCAACTATTTATCGGATCATCAAGAACTTCAAGGAGGGCGGTTCAATTGTTGTGAAGAAGGCTTCAGGGAGCCCAGGAAAGTCCAGCAAGCTCCAGGACTGTCTCCTAAAGTTGATTCAACTGCGGGATCGGGGCACCACAAGATCAGAGCTTGCTCAGGAATGGCAGCAGGCAGGTGTGAGTGCATCTGCACGCACAGTGAGGCGAAGACTTTTGGAGGATGGCCTGGTGTCAAGAAGGGCAGCAAAGAAGCCACTTCTCTCCAGGAAAAACATCAGGGATAGACTGATATTCTGCAAAAGGTACAGGGATTGGACTGCTGAGGACTGGGGTAAAGTCATTTTCTCTGATGAATCCCCTTTCCGATTGTTTGTTTGGGGCATCCGGAAAAAAGCTTGTCCGGAGAAGACAAGGTGAGCGCTACCATCAGTCCTGTGTCATGCCAACAGTAAAGCATCTTGAGACCATGCATGTGTGGGATTGCTTCTCAGCCAAAGGAGTGGGCTCACTCACAATTTAGCCTAAGTACACATCCATTAATAAAGAATGGTACCAACACATCCTCCGAGAGCAACTTCTCCCAACCATCCAGGAACAGTTTGGTGATGAACAATGCCTTTTCCAGCATGATGGAGCACCTTGCCATAAGGAAAAAGTGATAACTAAGTGGCTTGGGGAATAAAACATCGATATTTTGGGTCCATGTCCAGGAAACTCCCCAGTCCTTAATCCCACTGAGAACCTGTGGTCAATCCTCAAGAGGCGGGTGGACAAACAAAAACCCGCAAATTGTGATAAACTCCAAGCATTGATTATGCAAGAATGGGCTGTCATCAGTCAGGATGTGGCCCAGAAGTTAATTGGCAGCATGCCAGGGCGGATTGCAGAGGCCTAGAAAAAGAAGGGTCAACACTGCAAATATTGACTCTATGCATCAACTTCATGTAATTGAATTCATGTAAACACTTTTGAAATGCTTCTAATTATACTTCAGTATTCCATAGTAACATCTGACAAAAATATCTAAAGACACTGAAAAAGCAAACTTTGTGAAAATGTATATTTGTGTCATTCTCAAAACCTTTGGCCATGACCGGAGGTCTCTACTGTAGTGTCCTTGTAGAGGAGGTCTGTACTGTAGGACACTTGAAGAGGAGGTCTGTACTGTAGTGTCCTTATAGAGGAGGTCTGTACTGTAGTGTCCTTATAGAGGAGGTCTGTACTGTAGTGTTGTTGTAGAGGAGGTCTGTACTGTAGTGTCCTTATAGAGGAGGTCTGAACTGTAGTGTCCTTATAGAGGAGGTCTGTATTGTAGTGTCCTTATAGAGGAGGTCTGTACTGTAGTGTCCTTATAGAGGAGGTCTGTACTGTAGTGTTGTTGTAGAGGAGGTCTGTACTGTAGTGTCCTTATAGAGGAGGTCTGTACTGTAGTGTCCTTATAGAGGAGGTCTGTACTGTAGTGTCCTTATAGAGGAGGTCTGTATTGTAGTGTCCTTATAGAGGAGGTCTGTACTGTAGTGTCGTTGTAGAAGAGGTCTGTACTGTAGTGTACACGTAGAGGACCCAGCAGAGCGTGAGAACACACAGGTAGGGGTTCTTTCAGACACACCTATGGCAGGGAGAAAGAGACGTTAGCAAACGTACTTTCATCTAGCTAAAAATGGATAACACCCTTAACACAATTTAGATTAGTTTTACCTTTTTTGGACTGAGGGGCAGTATTGAGTAGCTTGGATAATAACTTCTTGACACACCCATCCCGTTAGCTGGATCATTTTTTGTCAACATCCGTTGAATTGCAGAGCACCAAATTCAAATTAAATTACTAAAAATATTTTATTTTCATGAAATCACAAGTGCAATATAGCAAAACACAGCTTAGCTTGTTGTTAATCCACCTGGCGTGTCAGATTTCAAAAAAGCTATTTGGCGAAAGCATACCAAGCGTTTATGTAAGGACATCTCTCTCAGCAGACAAAACATTACAAACAGCTAGCAGCAAAGTAGATTGTTCCCGAAAGTCAGAAAAGCAATAAAATGAATCGCCTACCTTTGATGATCTTCGGATGTTTGCACTCACGAGACTCCCAGTTCCACAATAAATGTTCCTTTTGTTCCATAAAGATTATTTTTATATCCAAAATACCTCCATTTGGTTGGCACGTTATGTTCAGAAATCCACAGGTTCGAGCGGTCACGACGAGGCAGACGAAAATTCCAAATAGTATCCATAAAATTCGTAGAAACATGTCAAACATTTTTTATATTCAATCCTCAGGTTGTTTCTACAATATCTAATCGATAATATTTCAAGCGGACTGTATCTTCTTCAATGGGAGAGAGAGAGAGAGAATGTCTACTCCACTCTGTTGGCGGATGCAAAATGCTGCTGGCACCCAGCTATGCACGTGATCTTTCTCGCTCATTTTTCAAAATAAAATCCTGAAACTATGTCTAAAGACTGTTCACACCTCGGGGAAGCCATAGGAAAAGGAATCTGGTTGATGTCCCTTTAAATGGAATGAAGGCATGCATTGGAACAGAGAGCTTTCAGGAAAAACAGCACTTCCTAGTTGGATTTTCCTCAGGTTTTCGCTTGCAATATCAGTTCTGTTATACTCACAGACAATATTTTGACAGTTTTGGAAACTTTAGAGTGTTTTCTATCCTAATCTGACAATTATATGCATATTCTATATTCTGGGCCTGAGAAATAGGCAGTTTCATTTGGGTAGGTTTTTCTTCCAAACATCAAAATACTGCCCCCTACACTCAACAAGATAAGGTACCCAGAGTAAACTGCCTGCTTCTCAGGCCCAAAAGCTAGAATATGCATAACATTAGTATATTTGGATAGAAAACACTCTGAAGTTTCTAAAACTGTTTGAATGATGTCTGTGAGTATAACAGAACTCATATGGCAGGCAAAAACCTGAGAAAAAAACAACCAGGAAGTGGGACATCTGAGGTTTGTAGTTTTTCAAGTAATTGCCCATTGAATATACAGCGTCTATGGGGTCATATTGCACTTCCTACGGCTTCCACTAGATGTCAACCATCTTTAGAACCTTGTTTCAGGCTTCTACTGTGAAGGGGGAGAGATTGAAAGCTGTTTGAGCCAGGTGTCTGGCAGAGTGCCATGAGCTCAGTCTCGTGCACGCCCGTGAGAGTTAGCTGCATTCCATTGAATTCTAAAGACAAAGGAATTGTCCGGGTGAAACATTATTGAAGATTTATGACAAAACATCCTAAACATTGATTCTATACATCGTTTGACATGTTTCTACGACCTGTTATATAACTTTTTGGACTTTTCTTCTGAACTTTCGTCTGGACTTGCCCGCGCTTCGTGAGTTTGGATTTGTGAACTAAACGCATGAACAAACAGGAGGTATTTCGACATAAATTATGGACTTTATCGAACAAAACAAACATTTATTGTGGAACTGGGATTCCTGGGAGTGCATTCTGATCAAGATCATCAAAGGTAAGTGAATATTTATAATGCTATTTCTGACTTTCGTGACACCTCTCCTTTTTTGGAAAATGGCTGTATGTTTTTCTGTGGCTAGTTGCTGACCTAACATAATCTCAAGGTGTGCTTTCGCCGTAAAGCCTTTTTGAAATCTGACACAGCAGTTCCATTAAGGAGAAGTTTATCTATATTTCCCTGCATAACACTTGTAACTTTTATCAATGTTTATTATGAGTATTTCTGTAACTTGATGTGGCTCTCTGTACTTTCACCGGATGTTTGTTTGAGACAATGCATTTCTGAACATAACACACCAATTTCAAATGAGGTTATTGGACATAAATATTACCTTTATCGAACAAAACACACATTTATTGTGTGACATGAAGTCCTGTGAGTGCCATCTGATGAAGATCATCAAAGGTTAGTGATTAATTTAATCGCTATTTATGACTTTTGTGAGGGCTCTCCTTGGCTGGAAAATGACTTTATGGTTTTCTGTGACTAGGTGCTGACCTAACATAATCGTTTGGTGTGCTTTCGCCGTGAAATCGGACACTGTGGCTGGATTTACAAGAAGTTTATCTTTAAATTGGTGTAAAATACTTGTATGTTTGAGGAATTATTTTTATTTTTCATATGGCGCCCTGCAATTTCACTGGCTTTTGGCAAGATGGGACGCTACCGTCCCACATATCCCAGAGGTTTTTAATTAAGCAATGTTCCATCATTCCTACCTGGTGGATCATCTCAATGTTTCTGATGTATGGTCATTTCGGTTAGCCCTTAGTTTGGTTGTTAGCCCTTGGTTTGGTTGTTAGCCCTTAGTTTGGTTGATAGCCCTTAGTTAGGTTGTTAGCCATTAGGTCGGTAGTTAGCCCTTAGTTTGGTTGTTAGCCCTTAGTTTGGTTGTTTGCTCTTGGTTTGGTTGTTAGCTCTTAGTTTGGTTGTTAGCTCTTAGTTTGGTTATTAGCCCTTAGTTTGGTTGTTTGCTCTTAGTTTGGTTGTTAGCTCTTAGTTTGGTTGTTAGCTCTTAGTTTGGTTGTTAGCTCTTAGTTTGGTTGTTAGCCCTTAGTTTGGTTGTTAGCCCTTGGTTTGGTTGTTAGCCCTTAGTTTGGTTGTTAGCCCTTAGTTTGTTTGTTAGCTCTTAGTTTGGTTGTTAGCCCTTAGTTTTGTTGTTAGCCCTTAGTTAGGTTGTTAGCCATTAGGTCGGTAGTTAGCCCTTAGTTTGGTTGTTAGCCCTTGGTTTGGTTGTTAGCCCTTAGTTTGGTTGTTAGCCCTTAATTAGGTTGTTATCCCAGTCTTCTGTCCCTACATTCTTCAAGATGGCCACCATTGTTCTTGTACCCAAGAAGGCAAAGATATCTGAACAAAATGACTACCGCCCCGTAGCACTCACTTCTGTTATCATGAAGTGCTTTGAGAGACTAGTCAAGGATCATGTCACCTCCACCTTACCGGCCACCCTAGACCCACTTCCGTTTGCATACCACCCCAACAGGTCCACAGACAATACAATCGCCATCACACTGCATGCTGCCCTATCCCATCCGGACACCTATGTAAGAATGCTGTTCATTGACTTCAGCTCAGCTTAAAACACCATAATACCCTACAAGCTCATCATCAAGCTGGAAGCCCTGGGTCTCTACCCAACCTGTGCAACTTGGTCCTGGACTTTCTGACGTCGTGGACTTCAGGAAATGATCTCGTGGACTTTAGGAAACAGCAGCGGGAGCTCCCCCCTATCCACATCGAAGGGACAGCAGTGGAGAAGGTGTAAAGTTTTAAGTTCCTTGGCGTACACATCACAGACAAACTGAAATGGTCCACCCACACAGACAGTGTGGTGAAGAAGGCTCAACAGCGCCTCTTAAACCTCAGGAGGCCGAAGAAATTTGGCTTGTCACCCAAAACCCTGACAAACTTTTACAGCCTGGTATCACAGCCTGGTACGGCAACTGCATCTGCCTCAACCGTAAGGTTCTCCAGAGGGTAGTGCAGTTTGCACAACACATCACTGGGGGCAAACTACCTACCCTCCATGACACCTACAGCACCCGATGTCACAGGAAGGCCAAAAAGATCATCAAGGACAATATCCACTCGAGCCACTGCCTGTTCACACTGCTATACCATCCAGAAGACAAGGTCAGTACAGGTGCTTCAAAGTTGAGACCGAGAGACTGAAAAACAGCTTCTATCTCAAGGCCATCAGACTGCTAAACAGCAATCACTAACTCAGAGAGGCTGCTGCCTACGTTGAGACCCAATCACTGGCCACTTTAACTTCTTGCGTCGAGCCATCCCGGATCCGGTATCGTGACTACACCCTCAAGCTCATTACCATAACGCAACGTTAACTATTCATGAAAATCGCAAATTAAATGAAATGAATCTATTTGCTCTCAAGCTTAGCCTTTTGTTAACAACACTGTCATCACAGATTTTCAAAATATGCTTCTCAACCATTGCAAAACAAGCATTTGTGTAACAGTATTGATAGCTAGCGTAGCATTTAGCGTAGCATTTAGTGTTAGCATTCAGCAGGCAACATTTTCACAAAAACCAGAAAAGCATTCAAATAAAATCATTTACCTTTGAAGACCTTTGGATGTTTTCAATGAGGAGACTCTCAGATAGCAAATGTTCAGTTTTTCCTGAAAGATTATTTGTTTAGGACAAATCGCTCCGGTTTCTGCGTCACGTTTAGCTACGAAAAAAACCTGTATCCAGGATTGTGTAAATCTATCCGCAAGCTCATTAGCATAACACAACGTTAACTATTCATGAAAATCGCAAATGAAATGAAATTAATCTATTTGCTCTCAAGCTTAGCCTTTTGTTAACAACACTGTCATCACAGATTTTCAAAATATGCTTCTCAACCATTGCAAAACAAGCATTTGTGTAACAGTATTGATAGCCTAGCATAGGATTATGCCTCTCTTTCCGCATGCAACATTTTCACAAAAAACAGAAAAGGATTCAAATAAAATCATTTACCTTTGAAGAACTTCAGATGTTTTCAATTAGGAGACTCTCAGTTAGATAGCAAATGTTAAATTTTTACAAAAAATATTATTTGTGTCGACTAATCGCTCCGTTTTGTTCATCACGTTTGGGTAAAAAAAATATATATATATATTAAGTCATTAAAACGCAAACTTTTTTCCAAATTAACTCCATAATATCGACAGAAACATGGCAAACCGATGTTTAGAATCAATCCTCAAGGTGTTTTTCACATATCTATCGACGATAAAATCCTTCGTGGCAGTTGACTTTCTCTTCTGAAGAAATGGAACGCGCATGGACCTACAGATTGCGCAATCATTTCGACACAGGACACCGGGCGGGACACCAGGTAAATGTAGTCTCTTATGGTCAATCTTCCAATGATATGCCTACAAACACGTCACAATGCTGCAGACACCTTGGCGAAACGACACAAAGGGCAGGCTCATTCCTGGCGCATTGACAGCCATATAAGGAGACATTGGAACACAGCGCCTTCAGAATCTGGGGCATTTCCAGTATGAAACTTCATCTTGGTTTCGCCTGTAGCATTAGTTCTGGAGCACTCACAGATAATATCTTTGCAGTTTTGGAAACGTCAGAGTTTTGTCTTTCCAAGGCTGTCAATTCCATGCATAGTCGAGCATCTTTTCGTGACAAAATATTGCGCTTAAAACGGGCACGTCTTTTTATCCATATAGCGCCCCCATAGGTTGAAGAGGTTAATAATGGTATCACTCGCCACTTTAAAAAGTGGCGCTTTATTAATGCTTACTTATCTTACATTACTCATATCATATGTGTATACTGTATTTTATACCATCTATTGCACCTTGCCTATGGCGCTTGGCCATCACTCATCCATATATTTATATATACATATTCTCATTCACCCCTTTAGATTTGTGTGTATTAGTTAGTTGTTGGAGAATTGTTGGAACTACTGTAGAAGCACAAGCATTTTGCTGCACTCGCAATAACATCTGCTAACCATGTGTATGTGACCAATAACATTTGATTTGATATGATTTGATTTGTTCCTCCTTCCTCTACCACTTGATCATCACTTCACAGGTCTCTTTAACCTGTTAGTCCTATAGGGGCAGTATTTCATTTTTGGATAAAAAGACGTGCCCGTTTTAAGCGCAATATTTTGTCACGAAAAGATGCTCGACTATGCTTGCGCAAAAGTCAGCTACCAGTATTTTTCCATCCGAATCAGAGAAGAATGCAGGCTTCCAGGGACGGCATTTCAATGAAGAGATATATGACAAAACACCTTGAGGATTGATTCAAACAACGTTTTCCATGTTTCAGTCGATATTATGGAGTTAATTCGGAAAAAAGTTTGACGTGTAGGTGACTTAATTTTCGGTTAGTTTCGGTAGCCAAATGCATAGTAACAAAACGGAACGTTGTGTCCTACACAATAATCTTTCAGGAAAAACTGGACATCTGCTATGTAACTGAGAGTCTCCTCATTGAAACATCTGAAGTTCTTCAAAGGTAAATTATTTTATTTGATCCCTTTGCTGGTTTTTGTGAATATGTTGCGTGCTAAATGCTAACGCTAAATGCTAAGCTAGCTATCACCACTCTTACACAAATTATTAATTTTCTCTGGTTCTAAAGCATATTTTGAAAATCTGAGACGACAGGATTGTTAAGAAAAGGATAAGCTTGAGAGCAGGCATATTTATTTCATTTCATTTGCGATTTTTAGAAATCGCTAACGTTGCGTTATGGTAATGAGCTTGAGGCTCTAGTAACGCGACTGCATGCGGGGTGGGGCGGACTATGAGGTTAAATCCTGTCTTTCACCTGTTCACTATGGTGAAAGACAATAAGCCATTCACCTGGGCTCAGTTTCTACTGTTCCCCCTGAAGGACTGAGTGATACCATGGCCTCCAAAGGGGACCTCTAATGGGGCCTCTAATGGGGACTCTAATTGGGACTCTAATGGGGACTCTAACTGGGCCTCTGATGGGGCCTCTAATTAGGGCCTCTAATTGGGATTCTAGTGGGATCTCTAATTGGTCCTCTAATTGGGCCTCTAATTGGGCCTCTAATGGGAACTCTGATGGGGACTCTAATGCGGCCTCTATTGGGCCTCTAATTTGTTCTCTAATAGGGTATCTAAATGTGACTCTGATGGAACCTCTAATTGTCCCTCTAATGGTGCCTCTAATTGGACCTCTGATGGGGCATCAAATGGGGCCTATAATTGGGACTCTGATGGGCCTCTAATTGGGCCTCTGATGGGACTCTAATTGCGTCACTGATTGTCTTCTGGTGGCATAGGGAGAATTCCTTGATAATGAATTGAGGCCCTGATAGCTTACTGGACCCAGAATGCTGCTACTGAGGATAGTGGACTGTGTTGGTAATTCTACCCGTTGTGGTGGTGCTATTGGGTAGTAACTCTACCCGTTGTGGTGGTGCTATTGGGTAGTAACTCTACCCGTTGTGGTGGTGCTATTGAGTAGTAACTCTACCCGTTGTGGTGGTGCACCGGGATCCTCATCTCTCCCAAGTGGTCATTCTCTCTTTCTCCCCTTACCCATCTGTCTATCGCCTCCTTTGAATTCCATGCTGTCACAGTTACCAGCCCTTTCAAGCTTAACATCCTTATCATTTATCGCCCTCCAGGTTCCCTCGGAGAGTTCATCAATGAGCTTGATGCCTTGATAAGCTCCTTTCCTGAGGACGGCTCACCTCTCACAGTTCTGGGCGACTTTAACCTCCCCACGTCTACCTTTGACTCATTCCTCTCTGCCTCCTTCTTTCCACTCCTCTCCTCTTTTGACCTCACCCTCTCACCTTCCCCCTACTCACAAGGCAGGCAATACGCTCGACCTCATCTTTACTAGATGCTGTTCTTCCACTAACCTCATTGCAACTCCCCTCCAAGTCTCCGACCACTACCTTGTATCCTTTTCCCTCTCGCTCTCATCCAACACTTCCCACACTGCCCCTACTCGGATGGTATCGCGCCGTCCCAACCTTCACTCTCTCTCCCCCGCTACTCTCTCCTCTTCCATCCTATCATCTCTTCCCTCTGCTCAAACCTTCTCCAACCTATCTCCTGATTCTGCCTCCTCAACCCTCCTCTCCTCCCTTTCTGCATGCTTTGACTCTCTATGTCCCCTATCCTCCAGGCCGGCTCGGTCCTCCCCTTCCGCTCCGTGGCTCGACGACTCATTGCGAGCTCACAGAACAGGGCTCCGGGCAGCCGAGCGGAAATGGAGGAAAACTCGCCTCCCTGCGGACCTGGCATCCTTTCACTCCCTCCTCTCTACATTTTCCTCCTCTGCCTCTGCTGCTAAAGCCACTTTCTACCACTCTAAATTCCAAGCATCTGCCTCTAACCCTAGGAAGCTCTTTGCCACCTTCTCCTCCCTCCTGAATCCTCCTCCCCCCTCCTCCCTCTCTGCAGATGACTTCGTCAACCATTTTGAAAAGAAGGTCGACGACATCCGATCCTCGTTTGCCAAGTCAAACGACACCGCTGGTTCTGCTCACACTGCCCTACCCTGTGCTCTGACCTCTTTCTCCCCTCTCTCTCCAGATGAAATCTCGCGTCTTGTGACGGCCGGCCGCCCAACAACCTGCCCGCTTGACCCTATCCCCTCCTCTCTTCTCCAGACCATTTCCGGAGACCTTCTCCCTTACCTCACCTCGCTCATCAACTCATCCCTGACCGCTGGCTACGTCCCTTCCGTCTTCAAGAGAGCGAGAGTTGCACCCCTTCTGAAAAAAACCTACACTCGATCCCTCAGATGTCAACAACTACAGACCAGTATCCCTTCTTTCTTTTCTCTCCAAAACTCTTGAACGTGCAGTCCTTGGCCAGCTCTCCCGCTATCTCTCTCAGAATGACCTTCTTGATCCAAATCAGTCAGGTTTCAAGACTAGTAATTCAACTGAGACTGCTCTTCTCTGTATCACGGAGGCGCTCCGCACCGCTAAAGCTAACTCTCTCTCCTCTGCTCTCATCCTTCTAGACCTATCGGCTGCCTTCGATACTGTGAACCATCAGATCCTCCTCTCCACCCTCTCCGAGTTGGGCATCTCCGGCGCGGCCCACGCTTGATTGCGTCCGACCTGACAGGTCGCTCCTACCAGGTGGCGTGGCGAGAATCTGTCTCCTCACCACGCGCTCTCACCACTGGTGTCCCCAGGGCTCTGTTCTAGGCCCTCTCCTATTCTCGCTATACACCAAGTCACTTGGCTCTGTCATAACCTCACATGGTCTCTCCTATCATTGCTATGCAGACGACACACAATTAATCTTCTCCTTTCCCCCTTCTGATGACCAGGTGGCGAATCGCATCTCTGCATGTCTGGCAGACATATCAGTGTGGATGACGGATCACCACCTCAAGCTGAACCTCGGCAAGACGGAGCTGCTCTTCCTCCCGGGAAGGACTGCCCGTTCCATGATCTCGCCATCACGGTTGACAACTCCATTGTGTCCTCCTCCCAGAGCGCTAAGAACCTTGGCGTGATCCTGGACAACACCCTGTCGTTCTCAACTAACATCAAGGCGGTGGCCCGTTCCTGTAGGTTCATGCTCTACAACATCCGCAGAGTACGACCCTGCCTCACACAGGAAGCGGCGCAGGTCCTAATCCAGGCACTTGTCATCTCCCGTCTGGATTACTGCAACTCGCTGTTGGCTGGGCTCCCTGCCTGTGCCATTAAACCCCTACAACTCATCCAGAACGCCGCAGCCCGTCTGGTGTTCAACCTTCCCAAGTTCTCTCACGTCACCCCGCTCCTCCGCTCTCTCCACTGGCTTCCAGTTGAAGCTCGCATCCGCTACAAGACCATGGTGCTTGCCTACGGAGCTGTGAGGGGAACGGCACCTCAGTACCTCCAGGCTCTGATCAGGCCCTACACCCAAACAAGGGCACTGCGTTCATCCACCTCTGGCCTGCTCGCCTCCCTACCACTGAGGAAGTACAGTTCCGCTCAGCCCAGTCAAAACTGTTCGCTGCTCTGGCCCCCAATGGTGGAACAAACTCCCTCACGACGCCAGGACAGCGGAGTCAATCACCACCTTCCGGAGACACCTGAAACCCCACCTCTTTAAGGAATACCTAGGATAGGATAAAGTAATCCTTCTCACCCCCCCCCCCTTAAAAGATTTAGATGCACTATTGTAAAGTGGCTGTCCCACTGGATGTCATAAGGTGAATGCACCAATTTGTAAGTCGCTCTGGATAAGAGCGTCTGCTAAATGACTTAAATGTAAATGTAAATGTCTTAAATGGTGCTATTGGGTAGTAACTCTACCCGTTGTGGTGGGTAAGCAGACAGTATAAAGAGGGAGTGATGGGAGAGGAGTGGTTCCCACAGTGGGTAAACAGACAGTGGAATGTTACTGTTTTCATTTTAGTGTATGATGAGGAACACACACACACACACACACACACACACACACACACACACACACACACACACACACACACACACACACACACACACACACACACACACACACACACACACACACACACACACACACACACACACACACACACACACACACACACACAGATAAACTCACACTGACTGTATGACGAAGGAATCATGTGTAGGGGGTCTGTAGGTTCTGTCAGACAGACTCAATACTAACTCTTCCAGCATGAGTAGACACTACGTCATCTTTATTGGTATTGTTCATATAGACGTATTTCATTCTGACACATTATAAGAACACATACTAATATTAACAAAGTAATATAGTGAAGTTAGAGCAGGAAATTAATATGTCAACGAGCCCTAAATCATGATGTGAGTATGTTTAAGTTAATATTTGGACATCATGTATTTCTTGGTGGTTTCTAATTGGACATCATGTGTTTCTTGGTGGTTTCTAATTGGACATCATGTGTTTCTTGGTGGTTTCTAATTGGACATCATGTGTTTCTTGGTGGTTTCTAATTGGACATCATGTGTTTCTTGGTGGTTTATAATAATAATAATATATGACATTTAGCAGACGCTTTTATCCAAAGCGACTTACAGTCATGTGTGCATACATTCTACGTATGGGTGGTCCCGGGAATCGAACCCACTACCCTGGCGTTACAAGCGCCATGCTCTACCAACTGAGCTACAGAAGGAGATTTCTAATTGGACATCATGTGTTTCTTGGTGGTTTCTAATTGGACATCATGTGTTTCTTGATGGTTTCAAATTAGACATCATGTGTTTCTTGGTGTTTCTCTCTGGTCTCAGAAGGATGATGTAACACTTTGGAGCAAACAGACAGAACAGCAGCCCAAAGCTGGAGGCCAGGATGGCAAAGATCTCTACAGCTACTGTGTACTTCCCAGGAGAGCTGACGTAGGCAGGGACGAAGGAGATCCACACGGCACAGAAGATCAGCATGCTGAAGGTGATGAACTTGGCCTCGTTGAAGTTGTCTGGGAGTTTCCTGGCCAGGAAGGCTAAGAGGAGACAGAGGGAGGCCAGCAGGCCAATGTAGCCCAGCACCAGAGAGAAGCCGACCACAGAGCCCACTTCACACTCCAGGACGACCCTCGGGCCCCGACCCTCTCTTCCCCTCCTCTCAGCAGGTCGGGGTGGAGCTAAGGCCAGCCACAGCACACAGATCATCACCTGTGTAAATAAGTGGATGGAAAACTAGTTATCTTGATTTATCTTAACGAGTTATCTTGAAAACAAATAATATGATAAATGAAGGAAACAACTACATTCCCATAGAATACAGGAAAAACTAGATGTTAACCTGGATGAGTGTGCAGAGTGAGATACCCATCCTCTGCTGGGTGGGGCTGAAGTATCTCATCAGGTTCTCTCCAGGCAGAGTGGCCCTGAAGGCCACCAGCACCACCACAGTCCTGCTGAGCAGACAGGAGATGCAGAACACAAAGCTTATACCAAACAGGGTGTGTCTCATCATGCACGTCCATGGATTCGGCTGGCCAATGAAAACCAGTGCACACAGGAAGCAGATCTTGAGTGACAGCAGGAGCAGGAAGCTGAGCTCAGAGTTGTTGGCTTTCACCTGGAATGAGACAGAGAAAGATAATTTACACAATGACATGTCAAAAATCCCATCCTTATATGACACAATCTCATCTCTACAAGCATTTCGCTACACTCACATTAACATCTGCTAACCATGTGTATGTTACAAATAAAATTTGATTTGATTATTTACCTCTATAAATGATCATATGATTCAACTCACCAGGGCTGTGTGACGATGGTAGAGGAAGGTGGCCAGGGCACCGGCTGTGAGTGTTGCCCCGGAAACTGAGATGACAGACAGGATGACGCCCATGGTGTCGCTGTAGGAGAGGAAGTCCACCAGCTGGGGGATGCAGGCCGTACGATCAGGATTGGACCAGAACCGCTCTGGACACCGAATACACTCAACTGACCCTGATAGAGAAGGAAGAAGAATGAGGAGTCCAAATCAGGACCAATCAGGGTTGAGGAAAAATATGAATTGGAATCAGAACCGTTGATAGACTACCTGTTGTGTTGCTGATCTCTCCCTCAGCACAGGACAGACAGTCAAAGCAGCACACAGGCCTCCCCTTCTGTACCGCATGCCTGGTACCAGGGGGACAGTCAGCACTGCATACAGACACAGGGACCTACCAGAGGGGGGAGAGGATGAAGCCATCATTTTCAAAATCATTGCTATTATCATAATTATGTAATGTATTTCACAGACAGGCAGGCTTGCTGGACCCCTCTGGGGATTATGTCAGGAAAATGACCACACAAATATCTCAAATTCAGTGTAATTTAACTCCAGAGTTGCACTGCAGTCTAAGGCGCATATGAGTGCAAGAGGTATAACTACTGTCCCTGGTTCGAATCCAGGCTGTATCACATTAGGCGGTGATTCAGAGTCCCATATTGCAATGCACAATTGGCCCAGCATCATGCCGGGGTTGTCCGTCATTGTGTATAACATTTGTTCTGAACTGACTTGCCTCATTAAATAAATGTTAAATTAAAATAAAAGATGTCGATGTCAGAGCTTTCACTCTGAGGTCAATTCCTGTTATCCATTTGGTCTACTTTATGTCTTTCTCTTTTCTGTATGGTTTCCTCAGGGTGATAAAATAAATAATTATCACGCACACACACACACACACACACACACACACACACACACACACACACACACACACACTAAGCTGTATCAAATTCGGCCGTGATTCACACAAACATTCCACTCTGCCTCAATGACACCAAACTGAACAGTTCTCACCTCATCTCCGCTGCCCCCACCCCACATCACTTTATCCATGTTGATGTGAAACTGGTCGTCCGATCCCTCAGAAGACAGAAAATGTCCGACCTGGACAAACTCTGCCGTCCCCTCGGGGGTCACATGCCAGTTGATGATGTCATAAGAGGCAGGCGGATCACCATTCATGTCGAAGTGGAAAGATTCCCCCACAGGAGTACTGAAGTTCACTCCCCTCAGGTAATGAACAATCTCAAAGAGAAAAGGGCATTGGAACAGGATTAAGAGTTAGAACCAGTTGTGGCTTTTGTTCTTTAGTATTCAAACCTTACAAAGTGTTTTCACTGTATCCTGACTGGAAACATTAGTGTTCTTAACTTGAAAACAGATCCACGTGTTATTCTCACCTGGCTGGGCTGAAGCTTCCTGATATCAGGGCACTGTCCACCATTAAAGACTCCGTCCCCTGGTCGACAGGCCATCATATCCTGTATGGCGTAGGCGATGGCGTACACAGCCTTGTACACATTATAGCTGGCTCTCAGCTGAGACACGTCAGCATACTGGCTCTCCCCCTCACCTAGGATTGACACTTTATTTTACTGAAATAACATTTGGGAACTAGGACCAAAAAACAGAGCTTTAGGTGTAAAGTCTCCCTCACGTATGACCTCTGTCCCAGTACACTGTCGCCTGGACGGCAGTGTCACGCTGGGGTCAACCCCCAGAGAACACCCAAACATCTCCTCCCACAATTCTCTCAGGAAGGGGTCGGACTTCTGGTAGTCCCCGTCTGGATGGAGGCGTGTTAGGAAAGGCCCCAGGCCGGGAATGTCAGCTTTCTTCAGTGCAAAACCGATTGTCCCGGCAAGAGAGGGCAGGTTTTTCTGGGAGGCGATAGTAGAGTAGGTGACCCAGGCCTCTGAGGCAATCCACTGCTTATCTGTAATGTTCTGACGGACAACCTCTTCCATCAGGGCCTGGAGAATGAAATCGTTAAAAAGATCAAGATAATCAAGCTGAAAAGCATGATTATCAATTAGGAAATTATTGTGTCTGTAAAGGGCATCAAGACACGGTAAGACACAAGGACACTGCTACAGCTGTGTTACAAATCATTAACAATACTCTGACTGGTAACTGCTCACCCCTGAATGACCTGTGAATCCTACAAATGCCACCACCACTCTGGCAGTAGATCCTTTGATGGTGTCCACTATGTGCCTGATCTGTCTCTTAGACGGTACCTTGGGGATGACCATCAGTGAGAGAAAGGGAAGAGAGTCAGAGAATATCAGAGAGAGCGTATATGTTAGACTGGAAGAGATGGGGAGTGAAAGAGTGAAAGAGAGAGTGTACATTGTCAGATCATCAGAGTGAGGTCGTACCTTGGGAATGACCTCAGAGTAAGCGACACACACCCCAGATCCCTGAAGCTCTTGGAGCAGCAGCTGAACCCCAAACTTGCCATAGTCTCCATCCCCTGACAACAGCCCCACCCACACCCAGCCCAGCTGACGCAGCAGCTTGGCCATGCCCCGAGCCTGGAAGGCATCGCTGGGTACCGTACGGAAGAATGAGGGGTACCTCCAGGTGTCACTCAAACACGCACAGGTGGCAAAGTAACTCACCTGGGAGAGAAGAGAGTGAAAGAGAGAGAGAGAGAGAGAGAGAGAGAGAGAGAGAGAGAGAGAGAGAGAGAGAGAGAGAGAGAGAGAGAGAGAGATCGTGACAGAGACAGCGAGAGAGAGAGAGAGAAAGAGAGAGAGAGCGAGAGTTAAGGATAATTATAATTTGTAAATGACAGAGAGCAGAGGGAGAAGGAAAGTAAACGCGAGAGAGAGAGAAATCTAGATAGAGATTGAAATGTAATGTGAAAAGAGTCATCATCTCATCCCAACCTGTAATCCAACCCCTGCCTCACCATGGGTAAATCAAACGGCCCGAGGGTCTGTGCCACCACGATGGAAGCTGAGGAGCGGGCATCCCCGATGATGACGGGAACCTCAGGGGTTGTGCCACACTCTGTGCCCACCACGGAGGCCTCCTTGCCGGTCACCATGGCTAGGGCTGCCCCCAGGGTGGTGCCCTCTGACAGGCATGTATCAGATGCCAGGAACCCCAGGGTGAGGTTAGGCAGGAGGGCTGGGTCACGGTTAATCTCCTCCACAGCAAAGATCATAGTCTGGAGCCAGCGATAAGCACGCTGGTTGAACCTGACAGACGGAAGAAAGGAAGAAACGAGATAAGAGGTAACTGAATACACATTACCTTCAAGGGAAAACACAATGACAAAAAGATGTTATCACACAAGCTGCGTACATTGTACAGGTAGAATTTTCCTTAATGCTCCTGAACTCCTGCTCTGGTAGAGGGGCTTCCACATGGATGGGGAACAGGCCCCCAATGACCACATCTCCTGCCCGATAAACACTGCCGGAGACGGGCTTAGCTTCCAGCCGACAAGCCCCCTCTCCACCTCCATCCAGACCCCAGACATGGGGACAGTAGAGCAGCCACAGCCAACCACACAGGCTCATCACCTGGAGAGAGACAAGTCTGAAGACTGGGAGAGTTCCGTCACCTGTTGGAGAGAGACCAAACCAAGATCTTGTAGACAGAACACTCTGTAAACAGAACGATATTAACGAAAAGTGCCATCAGTGAAGATATACACCACAGACACCTGTAACCAGATGTGAAAAAACAGCAATTGACACACAAAATCTTGTTCTACCTCTGCCCTATCTGGCAAAAGCAAGCCTTATCCTGGTGAGACAGACAGACAGAGAGAGAGAGAGGATGAGTGTCTGTCAGTCTGGCATCTCCTGCAGAGAGTGTGAGAGTGAAAGAGGGAGAGGAAGAGGAGAGAAGGGGAGCTTCTGATATAGGGAGAAATTAGCCCCGGCTAAAAACAAGCACACGGCCACCAGGGGGTGCTTGTAGGGAGGATGGGGCAGGAGGGGTTAATTGGGGACTTGTTATTGGAGGATAACTTGGGAGCAGGTAATTGGGGGTAATTGGAGAAAGCCTGTGAGGGTGATGTTATTGAAGGTAATGTGTAGTACAGGAGATACAGTATCTGTTCTTCAACAACATCTGATGGATCCATTCAGACAATATTACATCATTCTGTACTTTAAATGATTTTATTAATTGTGGCTAAATGGATTGGCGAGATGGGTAGAGAGTGAGAGAGAGAGAGTGAGGGAGAACGAGAGAGCGAGATAGAGACAGAGAGAGCGTGAGAGACAGAGAGAGAGAGAGAGAGAGAGAGAGAGAGAGAGAGAGAGAGAGAGAGAGAGAGAGAGAGAGAGAGAGAGAGAGAAGTCATGCAGAAGAACAGCTCCTGACTTTTTATAACTTTCTGGTTGTCAAGAGTGAGTTTAACACATGTGTGTCAAATGTGCCAGCTCGCTTACCATCTAACTCCAACTGTTTACTGGTGGTAACCATGGCAACAACAGCAGCAGCAGACTGAGAGACTTTCCCCCCTTTTTTGAATTTCAAGCAGAAATCAAATCAGAGAAGGGAAGAATCCATTTTAAACACAGAATTCTGATGGAGAACCGGGATACTTTCTTTGCAGACTGCTCACACAACAGGACTGTTACAAACCTGTTATTTTACACAGACCACACAAACCACACTACAGCTGGAACCAGGCATTTCAGCTGTACAACAAAGAAAGGCATCTGCAAGGGAAGGCAAGTACACATTTTTGAGGACAGCAAGAAGGACCAGGAAAACAGGTTTCTGAGGGTAAACATGCACCAGAACGGCACTATCGTGGTCCAGGGTAGTGACGCTGCACTCAGATCTTTTGTGCAGGACTTCCCAACCCTACGGAAGATAGCGGAATCCAAAAAAGACAAGGACAGCCCCCCGACCTCTCTCCTCAGGCACACCAACAGCACGAGCCCAGGCCCAGACCTATACCCACACAACAGTTCTATCCTGCCCCCTACCTGCCTACAACCAACATAGTCAAGACCACCATCAGCCTGCTGAGATACAGGCTCTCTCTGTTCGATTTAGAGGTATGGGTTACTGACCTAAAGGAGCAGCCCCTCAGCTACACCACCTACAGCCCAGACACAGAGCTTCTACAGGACAGGATCAACCAGTGCAGGACCCAGCTGAAGAACTCTGTCTAGGAGCTGAGAGAGAGCCTTACCACAGCGCTTGAGGAGGTAAAAGCCACCATGAGGAGGAGAGCTGGTGCAGGTAAAGAAGGAGATGTTAAAGGAGTTGTCTGTCATCAAGAGGGTGCCGCAGCAGATCAAGCAGACTGTAGAGACTCCTAGAGAGAAACTGCAGCCCCTCACCAACCCTTCACCCACACCCCCAGTCAGCAAGGAGGCTCATATGGGACACCTACTAAAGAGAGAAGTTCTCCGGTCCCCCACACACACCCCTCCTTCTACACAGACCCTGTGCACCCCAGCCCCAGACCGTAAACCAACTACTCTGGTAAAACCCACTGAGGTGGCCATCCTCATTGCCCCAAATGGGAAATTCATCAGAGGATAAACTCTTCCCCGACAACAAGGTGTCCAAAATATGGTGCCCAAAAATGCAGGATGCACTCCACATCCTGTCCCAGCCTGACATTGACACACCAGGCCACGTAGTGAGATTTAAAACCTCTTTGGGCTGAGATCCCGCTAACGAGATCGATATGTGAAAGTGCAAAAGTGCAGGGTGCCAAATTCAAAACAACAGAAATCTCAGAATTAAAATTCCTCAAACATACAAGTATCTTATACCATTTTAACGGTAATCTTGTTGTTAAAAAAAATCTCAGTATGCATTACGTTCAGTACTTCCAAAACATCCGGTGATTTTGCAGAGAGCCAATTTACAGAAATACTCATAATAAACATTGCTAAAAGATACAACTGTTATGCATGGACCTTTAGATAGACTTCTCATTAATGCAACCGCTGTGTCATATTTCAAAAAAGCTTTACGAAAGACCAAAACAACCGAAACAAGTATCCGCCATGTTCTGTAGTCAACAGAAGTCAGAAATAGCGTTATAATTATTCACTTACCTTTGATGATCTTCATCAGAATGCTCTGCCAGGAATCCTAGTTCCACAACAAATGTTTGTTTTGTTCGATAATGTCCATAATTTTTGTCTAAAATGACTCATTTTTGTTTGCACATTTAGCCCAGTAATCCAATGCTCCAAATGCTCAATGCACGGTTGCTTAGTTCAGACGAAGAGTCAAAAAAGTTATATTACAGTTCGTAGAAACATGTAAAACGATGTATAGCATCAATCTTTAGGAGGTTTTTATCATAAATCTTCAATAATGTTCCAAACGGAGAATTCCTTTTTCTTCAGAAATGCAATGGAACCCATGCAAACTCTCACGTGAATGGGCGTGGTCAGCTCCTGCCACTCTGCCAGACCACAGTAGAAGCATCAAACAAGGTTCTAAAGAATGTTGACATCTAGTGGAATCCTTAGGAAGTGCAATTTGACCCCAAAGACACTGCATATTCGATAGACAAAGAGTTGGAAAACTATAAACCTCAGATTTCCCACTTCCTGGTTAGATTTTTTCGCAGGTTTTTGCCTGCCATATGAGTTCTGTTATACTCTGTTAAGGGAATGTTTATCTATAATTACTAATTATGTATACATTTCAATCAGGATGTACTAATCAGAAAACTATTATGTTACTGTACATATATGAATTGTCTTTCTTGATCCCAGTACTGAATATAATGTGGTGAATGTGGTCAAGAGTTTAGAACAATGACGGTCTGTTCCTTGGTACAAATGAATGAACTATATCTCCAGACTGACTAGAATGCTGATATACACTGGCTGACCTTGGCTCTAGGCGAGGAGGGAAGGCTTGAGAACTATAGAGCCTTTCTAGCAGTGTCAAGAAGAGACGGAATATTTAGAAAACGCTGACGTCATTTTCAGTTTTATAACCGGTGGTAAAATGTGTAAGTACTGAGTACTCTCTTGAATAAACTCTGCTGTCTGATTTTAAGACTGGGCTCTGTCTATCATTATAGAATAAGGGAATTACAAATCCTTATGAATTGACAGAGTGTTTCATTTTAATTGGGTATTAAAACATAGAGCAAATTAATTCCTTTAATGGTCCTTCGAGCCGGATCTAAAAATCCGTCCCTGCCATCTGGAGGTCGTACGCCGGAAAACTCGTGCACGTTATTAAAGACCTGGCCCCTGAATGGAGGTTAAAAACAGGCCGGTATACACTACAGACGGCAGGTACGGTGACAGATCCAAACGAACAGTGCTTTTCCCAGTCGGCAGCAGGTCAGTAGCCTTTATTCTCAAATTTGGGAGGGATTATTTAGGATATTTATTGATTAAATGTTATGAAGGAGTTTGGATTTGATCAATAATAGGTGCTTGAATATTCTGAACAAATACAATGGGTTTCTATCTTGGGTTTTAACCAAAATCGATAGGAAGGAAACAGGTCTGAAATTGACTTGTGCTAAGGTGCACTACCATAAATAAACGAGAGCTTAATAAATCCTGGTTTTGCAAGCCAGAAGGTTATTAAGCAGGGATATAGTACGCATTGGAGAATTAGGACGCTTGTTCCATACAAATAGGATAGCCATTAATTCAAAAGACATACCTAAATAAAGTTTGAACCTGAGTAGTCTATCTGTATATGGGAAGTAGTCTGACTATCAAGAAGTAGCAGATAAGATATATATAAAAAAGGTGAGGATAAATTAGGCTTGGTGAGAAGGCAGGGTAATTCTAGGCGAATGTAACATTGTTCTTCGTTTGTAGAAAGAGAGTCGGACCGAAATGCAGCGTGGTGGTTACTCATGACTTTAATGAAAAAAGCGATACATGAAATAACTATACAAATACAAAAACAACAAACGGAACGTGAAATCTAATTACAGCCTATCTGGTGAACACTACACAGAGACAGGAACAATCACCCACGAAATACACAGTGAAACCCAGGCTACCTAAATACGGTTCCCCATCAGAGACAACAAGAATCACCTGACTCTGATTGAGAACCGCCTCAGACAGCCAAGCCTATACTAGACACACCCCTAATCAACCACAATCCCAATGCCTACAAAAAAACCAATACGACAATACAATAAACCCATGTCACACCCTGGCCTGAACAAATAATTAAAGAAAACACAAAAATACTAAGACCAAGGCGTGACAGCGAACAGAATAATTGAACCTGTACGATGCTGAAATAAATTAATATCCAAATAAGGAGGAGAGGGAACCAAAATATAAAGGAATGGGATAAAAGACAAATCTATAGACAGGAGGTTCCATGCGAGAGGGAAGAAATAGTGGCGTGAGATAACGATTATTAGCGTTCTTTAAAAGCCCTCTGACACAACCGGAAAATATGATATTAACTAGGGATTTACAACCCCTGGGCTTATAGTTGTAAGGTAAGACCTAATATCTGATTCAACAGTCAAAGCTATTGATAAGATTTCCATAAAAGATACACACACATAGTCAGACAGAAAAGGACTAAAGTAACTAAGTAACGGTAAATTGCAAATTTATAGAAATGCACGCACATAGAATGTAAAATTAAATATAGAAAGGCATAGATAAGTGATTAAATACCATAGCTACTAGTAACGTTAAGGATGTTTAGAAATTCCTCAAAGGAAGTGTCGGAAACTAGCGGGAGATTACCGTTATAGGAGAACAAAGAGAATGGAAGGGAGGCGTCCAAAATCTGACTCAGACAAAGAACCTGAATGGAATCTGATATTACTAATACAGTAAGGGAATACCCCCCTGAATTGGACAAAAATGAAGTCATTGGCATCGGAACCATATACACATTGTCCAATACCACCCAATTCGGCGTTGATTCATGCAAAGTGTATTGCAAATGCCATATGGCAATTGCCAGTTCTAACACTTTAAAAATCCAACAGGTGGCGAATCCGCTCCACCTTGGTTTTTCATATTGAAAATGTAACCCAAGTCAACATCCAAAAGCAAAATTTTGAAAAAATGATTTTTTTGGTCAAAAACTTATCACCCCTTAAAAAAGTGCTTTCTGTACCGTTTTTCGAAATTCTTTCGATTTTTTTGTCAGTTACACATGTGTAAGAACTGTATGAATATACTTTTGTCCAATTTTATTATCATCATTTTTATTTATTTTTTACATGCACATAAGGAATATGTTTTGTCCATTTACAATATGATTTCATAGGAAGTCAAAAGTTGAAAATGTGAACTTTTTTAAAAAACGCATCACCCTCGTAAAAAAAGTGGTTTCTGGACCGTTTTTCGAAATTGTTTCGATTTTATGTCAATTAATCATGTGTAAGAACCGTATGAATATGCTTTTGTAAATTTTATTATCATAATTATTTTTTTTAACTTGTGCATAAGGAATATGATTTGTCCATTTGCAATACGATTTCATAGGAAGTCAAAAGTCAAAGTCAAAAGTCACTTTTTTGGGGGCCAAATGCCATAAGAAATTTGACATGCTCAAAAATCCTGCAGAAATGCAAAATTGACCGGCCTGATGAACTCGGGATGGCCGGGTAGTGATAGTTGTTCCTTTCCATCACTCGTTGTGTTGATTTCATCATGTCCATTTGGTGACGTTTTTTTCACTATAGAATCATATTGCAAATGCACGTGCATTTGCAATATGTTTCAATGATCATTTACATCACGAATTTGGCATGCTCAAAAATCCTGCAGAAATGAAAAATTGACTGGCCTGATGAACACAGGATGGCCGAGCAGTGATAGTTGTACCTTTCCATCACTCGTTGTGTTGATTTCATCATGTCCATTTGTTTATGTTTTCTCACTTTTGCAAAGTCACTGTGCATTTGCAATATGGTTCAATGGGCATGTACCATCACGATTTTGTCATGCTATAAAAATCCTGCAGGAATGCAAAATTGACTGGCCTGATGAACACAGGATGGCCTGGCAGTGATAGTTGTTCCTTTCCATCACTCGTTGTGTTGATTTCATCATGTCCATTTGGTGATGATTTTTCACTATAGAATCATATTGCAAATGCATGTGCATTGTTGTGCAACTGGTGATTGAAAATAGGCACCTGGTAACCCAAAAAAATAAAAAATGGTTGTAATTGCATTTACCAGGACTCCTATTGTCCACGGCCGCTATGGGAGTACCCTACTACGGCCCTCTATCTATGGGAACTGTCCTGAGTGCTTTATGGACTGTTTAAAATATTCTGATGGATACGCATTGTTGTGCAACTGGTGATTGAAAATAGGCACCTGGTAACCCAAGAATAAAAATATGGTTGTAAATGCATTTACCGGTCATTCTGATATTAATGCCCGCTATGGGAACACAGGATGGCCTGGCAGTGATAGCTGCTCCTTTCCAACGCTCGTTGTGTTGACTTCATCATGTCCATTTTGTGATGTTTTTTCACTGTTGAATCATATTGCAAGTGCACGTGCACATGCATTTCAATGGGCATTTACCATAAGAAATTTGACATGCTCAAAAATCCTGCAGAAATGCAAAATTGACTGGCCAGATCAACTCGGGATGGCCGGGCATTGATAGTGGGTCTTCTCCATCGCTCGTTGTGTTGATTTCATTATGTCCATTTGTTTATGTTTTCTCACTTTTGCAAAGTCACTGTGCATTTGCAATATGGTTCAATGAGCATGTACCATCACGATTTTGTCATGCTATAAAAATCCTGTAGGAATGGGAAATTGACTGGCCCGATGAGCTTGGGATGGCTGGGCAGTGATTCTGGTTCATCTCAATCGCACGTTAGGGTTGATTTCAGAATGTCACTTTGGTGATGGTACCTCACTGTTTAAACATATTGCAAATGGACAAGAGTCACCAGCAAGTCACCGTCCATCAGTCAATTAGATATCATTCTGACATCAAACTGATACAAACTGACACCAAACCCACTTTTTTCCAACTTGTTTAGTAGCCAACTATCACATACTTCAGAGCTGGCCCAAAATTCACAACGCCTTCGGTTAAAACCATAAAAAAAACATAAAACACATAGTTACGTTCTAGCTGCGGGTCCATTTCTTATGTTATGTGTAGGCCTAGCTGAGGCGACCCCGAATCCCAAGTTTCGGCTCGATCGGTCATTTGGTGTCCGAGCAAAACCCTAATTGGTGCTGAAAATCCACTTTTTTCCATGACTTGCTACGGGGTCCTTGAATGAGCTATCGGACAGAAACGTTAAGGTCTGTCTATATGAGTGTTGCGACTCTGGGACATTTCTAAATGTCGTCATTTTCGTGATGCAAAAATGAATTGAAGTCATTGCAAATGTATGAGGCTGTTTCTCGGGCCAAGAACCTTCTAGAGCCACGTAACTCACCATGCACTATCGACCTGAGGTCTAGAACAGGATTCTAAAGTTTCGGAACTCTAGGTCTGACGGTTCATTAAAAGTTCCAACAAGGTTAACTAATGCAGGCAGTGTATGTCTCTACGCACCCCAATGGGTCCCTACTTCCAAGCTGTGTGTGTGTGTGATTTAGTTTTCCTTTGAAATTTTATTGGAAAAATGACTGATTTACAGTTCATGGGGGTTGCCTAATCACATATATGAAGTTTTGGAAAGATCTGACTTTTTTAACCCCTCGAAACAGCCCAAGAGACACCAATTATGGCACTTCCGGTTGGCACAGGATGCTATAAGTCAACACATATCCTCACTGGGGTATGCTTTTACAGAATTCTGAGTTTTAAGTCCTTACGTTAAGAATTGACTGATTTACACAGGGTTGAATGCACTATGTCTATCAAACTGCAGGCAGGGTATGGATAAACACTTTTAGGGTGATTTTAACCACTTCCGGTTGGTCAAGGAAGCTTAGAATCAACACAGGTAGACCTCGTAGTGGCCTGATGGACTGTCATCGTAGACAGGTTCATACAACATTCATAACCCACATAGGCTTCAGGTTGAATTTAGGGGTGCAGACAATGTATTCCTATGGGGAGAGAAGTCAATGCAAACTCTTTGAAGTAAACACCTTCTTTTAACTATTAAGGGTTAATGCCACACGGTCAAGGTTAGGCTTGCACGGATCGGGAGGACCTTAGGAACGTACCTGAGGTCGAATTGTGCTTCTCACCCTAACGGTTCTCTTACTGTCATCCAAAAGCAAATGACGTTGTGGGGCAGGCTTCATTTTGGGCCTACTTTTCTAATGGTCGCTGCGATTAGACCGAGCGAGCTACGGTCAAGCGGGATATCTCATTGAACTCGGCATGGCCTAGAGATCATGTTTATGCCATTGCCTGCTCTCTGTGTCTTTGAGCACCAAACTTTTTCACTCCATCCTTGCTGTGTGTGTGTGTGAGAGCTTTTCTTTGACATCTGTTGGGAGAAATTACTGATTTACAGTTCAGGAGGGTTATCTAGTCACACATATGAACTGCCCATTATGCCAAACCTACACTCACCGAGTTTCGGCGTCGAAATATTTTCCGTTTTTGAGATAAGGCCCGGTCGTGAATCGTGATGTTTTGTCCAATAGCAATATGATTGCTTATGCCCTCCTGTGGGAGTTTCCGGGACAGCGGAAAAATGACCAAAATCTGATTATTTTTGTAAAACGGAAACCGAATGTCAGACAAAGTTCATTTGATGACTCCCCGGTAGGTCCGGCCCTGCCGCTCGGCCCGACGCCATCCGCAAATTTTACAAACGATTTCGGACGTCTAGTAAGGGACCGTACATTTGCAATATGGAATTTCTCACTAACCATACAGCAACTGCCGAAATGTTCCCTTAAGGTATGATAGTGCCGTTCTGGTGCATGTTTACCATCAGAAACCTGTTTTCCTGGTGCTTCTTGCTGTCCTCAAAAATGTGTATTTGCCTGGTTCCAGCTGTAGTGTGGTCTGTGTGGTCTGTGTAAAATAACAGGTTTGTAACAGTCCTGTTGTGTGAGCAGTCTGCAAAGAAAGTATCCCGGTTCTCCCTCAGAATTATGTGTTTAAAATGGATTCTTCCCTTCTCTGATTTGATTTCTGCTTGAAAGTCAAAAAAAGGGGAGAAAGTGTCTCAGTCTGCTGCTGCTGGTGTTGCCATGGTTACCACCAGTAAACAGTTGGAGTTGGATGGTAAGCTGATGGTAAGCTAGCTGGCACATTTGATTTTGGCTAGCTAGAAAGGTTAAGATTGGTCTTTTAATTAACTTTCTGTCAATCTTGTCCTCCTGTGTTGATCTTCAGTTGTACAATTTGGTTACCTATACATGTATTGCTAATTTAAATGTGTTAATCTAACTTTTAACAACCAGAAAGTTATAAAAAGTCAGGAGCTGTTATTCTGCATGACTTCTCCTTCTGTCTCTCTCTCCCTCTCTCTCTCTCTCCATCTCACTCTCTCTCTCTCTCTCTCTCTCTCTCTCTCTCTCTCTCTCTCTCTCTCTCCTCTCTCTCTCTCTCTCTCTCTCTCTCTCTCTCTCTCTCTCTCTCTCTCTCTCTCTCTCCCCTCTCAATTCAATTCAATTCAATTCAATTCAAGGGCTTTATTGGCATGGGAAACATGTGTTAACATTGCCAAAGCAAGTGAGGTGGACAACATACAAAGTGAATATATACAGTGAAAAACAACAAAAATTAACAGTAAACATTACACATACAGAAGTTTAAAAACAGTAAAGACATTACAAATGTCATATTATATATATATATATACAATGTACAAATAGTTAAAGGACACAAGATAAAATGAATAAGCATAAATATGGGTTGTATTTACAATGGTGTTTGTTCTTCACTGGTTGCCCTTTTCTCGTGGCAACAGGTCACAAATCTTGCTGCTGTGATGGCACACTGTGGAATTTCACCCAAAAGATATGGGAGTTTTTTTTAAATTGGATTTGTTTTCGAATTCTTTGTGGATCTGTGTAATCTGGGGGAAATATGTCTCTCTAATATGGTCATACATTGGGCAGGAGGTTAGGAAGTGCAGCTCAGTTTCCACCTCATTTTGTGGGCAGTGAGCACATAGCCTGTCTTCTCTTGAGAGCCATGTCTGCCTACGGCGGCCTTTCTCAATAGCAAGGCTATGCTCACTGAGTCTGTACATAGTCAAAGCTTTCCTTAATTTTGGGTCAGTCACAGTGGTCAGGTATTCTGCCGCTGTGTACTCTCTGTGTAGGGCCAAATAGCATTCTAGTTTGCTCTGTTTTTTTGTTAATTCTTTCCAATGTAATTATCTTTTTGTTTTCTCATGATTTGGTTGGGTCTAATTGTGCTGTTGTCCTGGGGCTCTGTAGGGTGTGTTTGTGTTTGTGAACAGAGCCCCAGGACCAGCTTGCTTAGGGGACTCTTCTCCAGGTTCATCTCTCTGTAGGTGATGGCTTTGTTATGGAAGGTTTGTGAATCGCTTCCTTTTAGGTGGTTGTAGAATTTAACGGCTCTTTTCTGGATTTTGATAATTAGTGGGTATCGGCCTAATTCTGCTCTGCATGCATTATTTGGTGTTTTACGTTGTACACTGAGGATATTTTTGCAGAATTCTGCGTGCAGAGTCTCAATTTGGTGTTTGTCCCATTTTGTGAAGTCTTGGTTGGTGAGCGGACCCCAGACCTCACAACCATAAAGGGCAATGGGCTCTATGACTGATTCAAGTATTCTTAGCCAAATCCTAATTGGTATGTTGAAATTTATGTTTCTTTTGATGGCATAGAATGCCCTTCTTGCCTTGTCTCTCAGATCATTCACAGCTTTGTGGAAGTTACCTGTGGCGCTGATGTTTAGGCCAAGGTATGTATAGTTTTTGTGTGCTCTAGGGCAACAGTGTCTAGATGGAATTTGTATTTGTGGTCCTGGTGACTGGACCTTTTTGGAACACCATTATTTTGGTCTTACTGAGATTTACTGTCAGGGCCCAGGTCTGACAGAATCTGTGCATAAGATCTAGGTGCTGCTGTAGGCCCTCCTTGGTTGGTGACAGAAGCACCAGATCATCAGCAAACAGCAGACATTTGACTTCGGATTCTAGCAGGGGGAGGCCGGGTGCTGCAGACTTTTCTAGTGCCCGCGCCAATTCGTTGATATATATGTTGAAGAGGGTGGGGCTTAAGCTGCATCCCTGTCTAACCCCACGACCCTGTGTGAAGAAATGTGTGTGTTTTTTGCCAATTTTAACCGCACACTTGTTGTTTGTGTACATGGATTTTATAATGTCGTATGTTTTACCCCCAACACCACTTTCCATCAGTTTGTATAGCAGACCTTCATGCCAGATTGAGTCGAAGGCTTTTTTGAAATCAACAAAGCATGAGAAGACTTTGCCTTTTTTTGGTTTGTTTGGTTGTCAATTAGGGTGTGCAGGGTGAATACATGGTCTGTTGTACGGTAATTTGGTAAAAAGCCAATTTGACATTTGCTCAGTACATTGTTTTCATTGAGGAAATGTACGAGTCTGCTGTTAATAATAATGCAGAGGATTTTCCCAAGGTTACTGTTGACACATATTCCACGGTAGTTATTGGGGTCAAATTTGTCTCCACTTTTGTGGATTGGGGTGATCAGTCCTTGGTTCCAAATATTGGGGAAGATGCCAGAGCTAAGTATGATGTTAAAGAGTTTTAGTATAGCCAATTGGAATTTGTTGTCTGTATATTTGATCATTTCATTGAGGATACCATCGACACCACAGGCCTTTTTGGGTTGAAGGGTTTTTATTTTGTCCTGTAACTCATTCAATGTAATTGGAGAATCCAGTGGGTTCTGGTAGTCTTTAACAGTTGATTCTAAGATCTGTATTTGATTATGTATATGTTTTTGCTCTTTGTTCTTTGTTATAGAACCAAAAAGATTGGAGAAGTGGTTTACCCATACATCTCCATTTTGGATAGATAATTCTTCGTGTTGTTGTTTGTTTAGTGTTTTCCAATTTTCCCAGAAGTGGTTAGAGTCTATGGATTCTTCAATTGCATTGAGCTGATTTCTGACATGCTGTTCCTTCTTTTTCCGTAGTGTATTTCTGTATTGTTTTAGTGATTCACCATAGTGAAGGCGTAGACTCAGGTTTTCCGGATCTCTATGTTTTTGGTTGGACAGGTTTCTCAATTTCTTTCTCTCTCTCTCTCTATCTCTCTCTCTCTCTCTCTCTCCTCTCTCTCTCTCTCTCTCTCTCTCTCTACTCTATCTCTGTATCTCACTCTCTCTCAATTCAATTAAATTCAATTCAATTCAAGGGCTTTATTGGCATGGGAAACATGTGTTAACATTGCCAAAACATCTCTCTCTGTCTCTCGCTCTCTCTCAATCACTCGCTGTCCTTCTCCCTAATCCATTTAGCCACAATTAATAAAATAATTTAAAGTACAGTATGATGTAATATCTGTCTGAATGGATCCATCAGATGTTGTTGAAGAACAGATACTGTATCTCCTGTACTACACATTACCTTCAGTAACATCACACTCAAATGCTTACTCCAATTACCCCCAATTACCTGCTCCCCAAGTTATCCTCCAATAACAAGTCCCCAATTAACCCCCTCCTGCCCCGTCCTCCCTACAAGCACCCCCTGGTGGCTGTGTGCTTGTTTTTTAGCCGGGGGCTCATTTCTCCCTATATCAGCAGCTCCCCGTCTCTCCTCTTCCTCTACCTCTTACACTCTCACACTCTCTGCAGAAGATGCCAGACTGACAGACACTCATCCTCTCTCTCTCTCTCTCTCTCTCTCTCTCTCTGTCTGCCTGCCTCATCAGGATAAGATTTACTGTTGCTAGGAAGGGAGGAGGTAGAATAAGGTTTTGTGTGTCTATCGCTGTTTTTTTCATGTCTGGTTACAGGTGTCTGTGTTGTATGGTGTATATCTTCATTGAAAGCACTTTTCGATCATGTCTTTATGTCTACAGAGTGTTCTGTCTACAAGGTCTTGGTTTGGTCTCTCTCCAACAGGTGACGGAACTCTCCCAGTCCTCAGCCTTGTCTCTCTCCAGGTGATGAGCCTCTGGGGCTGGCTGTGGCTGCTCTACTGTCTCCATGTCCCTGGGTCTGTCTGGGGTCTGGATGGAGGTGGAGAGGGGGCTTGTCAGCTGATAGCTAAGCCCGTCTCCGGCAGTGTTTATCGGGCAGGAGATGTGGTCATTGGGGGTCTGTTCCCCATCCATGTGGAAGCCCCTCTACCAGAGCAGGAGTTCAGGAGCATTAAGGGAAATTCTACCTGTACAATGTACGCAGCTTGTGTGATAACAGCTTTTTGTCATTGTGTTTTCACCTGAAGGTAATGTGTATTCAGTTTAACTCTTATCTCTCTGTTTCTTACTTTCTTGCGTTTGTCAGTTTTAAACAGCGTGCTTACCGCTGGCTCCAGACTATGATCTTTGCTGTGGAGGAGATTAACCGTGACCCAGCCTTCCTGCCTAACCTCACCCTGGGGTTCCTGGCTTCTGACACATGCCGGTCAGAGGGCACCACCCTGGGGGCAGCCCTAGCCATGGTGACCGGCAAGGAGGCCTCCGTGGTGGGCACAGAGTGTGGCACAACCCCTGAGGTTCCCGTCATCATTGGGGATGCCCGCTCCTCAGCTTCCATCGTGGTGGCTCAGACCCTCGGGCCGTTTGATTTACCCATGGTGAGGCAGGGGTTGGATTACAGGTTGGGATGAGATGATGACTCTTTTCACGTTACATTTCAATCTCTTTCTAGATTTCACTCTCTCTAAAGTTTAATTCCTTCTCCAACTGCTCTCTGACTTTTACAAATTATAATTATCCTTGACTCTCTCTCTCTCTCTCTCTCTGTTCTCTCCCAGGTGAGTTACTTAGCCACCTGTACGTGTTTGAGTGACAACTGGAAGTACCCCTCATTCTTCCGTACTGTACCCAGCGATGCTTTCCAGGCTCGGGGCATGGCCAAGCTTCTGCGTCTGCAGAGATGGGTGTGGGTGGGGCTGGTGTCAGAGGATGATGACTATGGCAAGTTTGGGGTTCAGCTGCTTCTCCAAGAGCTCCAGGGATCTGGGGTGTGTGTCGCCTACTCTGAGGTCCTCCCCAAGGTACGACCTCACACTTATGATCTGACAATAAACTCTCTCTTTTGCTCTGACTCCTTCTCTCTTCTAATCTAATAAAAACACTCTCTCTGATTTTCTATGACTCTCTTACCTTTCTCTCACTGATGGTCATCTCCAAGGTACCGTCTAAGAGAAAGATCAGGCACATAGTGGACACCATCAGAGGATCTACTGCCAGAGTGGTGGTGGCATTTGTAGGATTCACAGGTCATTCAGGGGTGAGCAATTACCAGTCAGAGTATTGTTAATGATTTGTAACACAGCCGTAGCAGTGTCCTTGTGTCTTGATGCCCTTTATAGACACAATAATTTCCTAATTCATAATCTTGCATTTCATCTTGACAATCTTGATCTTTTTAACGATTTCATTCTCCAGGCCCTGATGGAAGAGGTTGTCCGTCAGAACATTACAGATAAGCAGTGGATTGCCTCAGAGGCCTGGGTCACCTACTCTACTATCGCCTCCCCGAAAAACATGCCCTCTCTTGCCGGGACAATTGGTTTTGCCCTGAAGAAAGCTGACATTCCCGGCCTGGGGCCTTTCCTAACACGCCTCCATCCAGACGGGGACTACCAGAAGTCCGACCCCTTCCTGAGGGAATTGTGGGAGGAGATGTTTGGGTGTTCTCTGGGGGTTGACCTCAGCGTGACGCTGCCGTCTAGGCGACAGTGTACTGGGTCAGAGGTCATACGTGAGGGAGACTTTACACCTAAATCTCAGTTTTTTGTCCTGATTCCCAATGTTATCTCAGTAAAATAAAGTGTCAATCCTAGGTGAGGGGGAGAGCCAGTATGCTGATGTGTCTCAGCTGAGAGCCAGCTATAATGTGTACAAGGCTGTGTACGCCATCGCCTACGCCATACAGGATATGATGGCCTGTCGACCAGGGGACGGAGTCTTTAATGGTGGACAGTGTCCTGATATCAGGAAGCTTCAGCCCAGCCAGGTGAGAATAACATGTGGATCTGTTTTCAAGTTAAGAACACTAATGTTTCCAGTCAGGATACAGTGAAAACACTTTGTAAGGTTTGAGTTCTAAAGAACAAAAGCCACAACTGGTTCTAACTCTTAATCCTGTTCCAATGCCCTTTTCTCTTTGAGATTGTTCATTATCTGAGGGGAGTGAACTTCACTACTCCTGTGGGGGAATCTTTCCACTTCGACATGAATGGTGATCCGCCTGCCTCTTATGACATCATCAACTGGCATGTGACCCCCGAGGGGACGGCAGAGTTTGTCCAGGTCGGACATTTTCTGTCCTCTGAGGGATCGGACGACCAGTTTCACATCGACATGGATAAAGTGGTGTGGGGTGGGGGCAGTGGAGATGAGGTTAGAACTGTTCAGTTTAGTTTCACTGTGTGTGTGTGTGTGTGTGTGTGTGTGTGTGTGTGTGTGTGTGTGTGTGTGTGTGTGTGTGTGTGTGTGTGTGTGTGTGTGTGTGTGTGTGTGTGTGTGTGTGCGTGCGTGCGTGCGTGCGTGCGTGCGTGCGTGTGTGTGTGTGTGTGTACGTGTACGTGCGTGTGCATGTGCGTGTGCATGTGCGTGTGTGTGTGTACGTGTACGTGCGTGCGTGCGTGCGTGTGTGTGTGTGAGTGAGTGATAGAGATTTATTGAGTTTATTACCCTGAAGCAGACATTCAGAAAAGAGTAAGACATAAAGAAGACCAAATAAATAACAGGGGAATGGTAACTGACAGAAAGTCCACATGAATGGTGTCTGAACAGTATATTTTTTTAACAAGTCAGTTAAGAACATCTTCTCATTTACAATGATGGCCTACCCCAGCAGACACTCCCAATCACAGCCAAATGTAATACAGCTTGGATTCGAACCAGGGACTGTAGTGGTGCCTCTTGCACTGATATGCAGTGCCTTAGAATGCTGAGCTACTCAGGGGGAACATGATGATGAATTTGAGATATTTGTGTGGTCAAATTCCTGACATAGTCTCCAGAGGGGCCCAGCAAGCCTGCCTGTCTGTGTAATAATGATGATAATAGCAGTGATGATGATGATAACTTCTTCCTCTCCCCCCTCTGGTAGGTCCTTGTGTCTGTATGCAGTGCTGACTGTCCCCCTGGTACCAGGCATGCGGTACAGAAGGGGAGGCCTGTGTGCTGCTTTGACTGTCTGTCTTGTGCTGAGGGAGAGATCAGCAACACAACAGGTAGTCTATCAACGGTTCTGATTCCAATTCATATTTTTCCTCAATCCTGATTGGTCCTGATTTGGACTCTTCATTCTTCTTCCTTCTCTATCAGGGTCAGTTGAGTGTATTAGGTGTCCAGAGCGGTTCTGGTCCAACCCTGATCGTACGGCCTGCATCGCCCAGCTGGTGGACTTCCTCTCCTACAGCGACACCATGGGGGTCATCCTGTCTGTCATCTCAGTTTCCGGGGCAACACTCACAGCCGGTGCCCTGGCCACCTTCCTCTACCATCGTCACACGGCCCTGGTGAGTTGAATCATATGATCATTTATAGAGGTACTGGACAGAGATGAGATTGTGTCATTTGATTTCTGACATCACTCAGTCTAATTTCTCTTTCTCTGTCTCGTTCCAGGTGAAAGCCAACAACTCTGAGCTCAGCTTCCTGCTCCTTCTGTCGCTCAAGCTCTGCTTCCTGTGTGCTCTGGTTTTCATTGGTCAGCCGAAGCCGTGGACGTGCATGCTGAGACACACCCTGTTTGGTATAAGCTTTGTGTTCTGCATCTCCTGTCTGCTCAGCAGGACTGTGGTGGTGCTGGTGGCATTCAGGGCCACTCTGCCTGGAGAGAACCTGATGAGATACTTCAGCCCCACCCAGCAGAGGATGGGTATCTCACTCTGTACACTCATCCAGGTGAACATCTAGTTTTTACTATATTCTATGGGAATTTAGTTGTTTCCTTCATTGACAATATTTTTTGTTATTATGCTAACTGTGCTTGCGTTTTCCTTCCACCTCCGTTCCCTTACACAGGTGCTGATCTGTGTGCTGTGGCTGGCCTTGGCTCCACCCCGACCTGCTGAGAGGGGGGACAGAGAGGGTCGCGGGCCGAGGGTCGTCCTGGAGTGTGAAGTGGGCTCTGTGGTCGGCTTCTCTCTGGTGCTGGGCTACATCGGCCTTCTGGCCTCCCTCTGTCTCCTCTTAGCCTTCCTGGCCAGGAAACTCCCAGACAACTTCAACGAGGCCAAGTTCATCACCTTCAGCATGCTGATCTTCTGTGCCGTGTGGATCTCCTTCATCCCTGCATACGTCAGCTCTCCTGGGAAGTACACAGTAGCTGTAGAGATCTTTGCCATCCTGGCCTCCAGCTTTGGGCTGCTGTTCTGTCTGTTTGCTCCAAAGTGTTACATCATCCTTCTGAGACCAGAGAGAAACACCAAGAAACACATTATGTCCAAATAGAAACCACCAAGAAACACATGATGTCCAATTAGAAACCACCAAGAAATACATGATGTCCAATTAGAAACCACCAAGAAACACATGATGGACAATTAGAAACCACCAAGAAACACATGATGGACAAACATAAATCACCAAGAAACACATGATGTCCAATTAGAAACCATTAAAAAACACATGATGGACAAAAATGAACTTACACTTCCTCAAATGGTGATTTCAACAGGGGAATGTCCATTCTGTTTGGAAACATTAATTTCCTGCTCTAACTTCACTATATTACTTTGTTAATAATTGTATGTGCTCCTATAATGTGTCAGAAATAAACACGTCTATATGAACAATACCAATAAAGTTTACTTAGTGTCTACTCATGCTGGAAGAGCTAGTATTGAGTTTGTCTGACAGAACCTACAGACCCCCTACACATGATTCCTTCGTCACCCAGTCAGTGTGTGTGTGTGTGTGTGTGTGTATGAGTGTTTATTTCCCACATCGTATAACAAAATGAAAACAGTAACATTCCACTGTCTGTTTACCCAATGTGGGAACCTCTCCACTCCCCATCACTCCCTCTTCACACCCAGGCTGTAATCGCTGCCAATGGTGCTTCGACAAAGTACTCAGTAAAGGGTCTGAATACTTTTATAAATGTGATATTTGTTTTTTTTTTTTGTTTAAATTTGCATTCTACATACATACATTCTAAAAAACTATTTTTGCTTTGTCATTGTGGGGTATTGTGTGTAGATTTAAGATTGGGAAAAAAACAATTTACTCATGTTAGAATTGTCACGAATCCCGTTTCCTGAGTCTGTTTTTTGCCTGTGTTCTGTCCTGGAGTGTTTTTTCCGGCGTCCTGGAACGCACCCTGTCTGGTTGCCGGGCAATGTAGCCAGTTGGGAGTTCTGATTAACCGCACCTGTATCCCATCAGCTATCTGCACACCTGGTCCCGATCATCATCTCTCCTCTTCATAAGCCCGGACCTGACATCCATTCCCTGCCGGATCGTTAGCCATGAACAGTATGTTGTGCCATAGTATCAGCCTCAAGTTGGATAGAATTTGTTTTGTTGTTTTTTACGTATTGCTTGCCTTAAACTTACCTCAGTTTGTTCCGTCTTCAGTTGCTCACCTGGATCATTTACCCCATTCCCGCCTGGTCGTCGGAGGATTCCGCTACCCCATTGGATCCACCTATTTACTCCCATCAACTCACCACCGCTGCCCGCTACGCCACCTGGATATATCTACCCATTCACATTCACTTGTAAATAAATACTCACCTTCTTCCTACTCTCCTTGTCCTGGTCTGCTTCTGGGTTCGATTTTGAAAGAACGTGACAAGAATATGGTTGGAATGCGACAAAACGTTGAAAAAGTCAAGGGGCCTGAATACTTTCCGAATGCACTGTATGTTCTCATATTTCCAAAGTTGCTGGGGGGCTTTGGAAACCCATGTATGTATTTGTGACACCATATATTCTACATTTTGTGGAAGAACATGAACTGCTTTGGACGCACATAGTTGCACGGAATGACAAACACATTTAATGTAGACCTAATACGGATTGTGTTCTTGAAGTTTTGTCAGGACGGAGCTGTTTTTGCTGCACATTGTGTTGCAGCCATCTGTGGCTAGACCGATGCAGTTTATTGTCATCAAGAAACCTGAACAAGGCAATGGCAAAGGTCAGTGAATCAGCAGCTGGAATGATTATTATTCCTCCAAATGTGCTTATGATTTGAAATAGTTTATTGCTGTGTTTTACCAGAACACCCAGCTGCTTCTTAGTAGTGACATCAGTACTTTCATCAGTAATCAATGAGTAAGACACATTCCCAATGTCCTTTATTGGTTCCTCATGCACTGCAGGCCCTGTAACTGCATTTAGGAGTGCTGTGCATTTTTTTTCTGTGAATATTGATTCCTTTCTTTACAATGTCTTCAACAAAACATCCCAAGTGATCTAGAGTTGCAATGCTGGAGTGGCATTGGATGCGTGTCCATCACATCCACCGTTGTCACACCTCCGCATATGAGGTGAAAGGCGGCAGAGCTAGAGTGGTGTGTGCCAGACCATGAGACATCCCGAAAATCTGTCTTCTCAGGTAAACATCTGTAGCGTCCGATTGGTTTGACCTACAAACTATAACTTATTGGAAAGAGGAGACTCTCACGAACACGTTGGTGTTCTCCGTGTTTCTCCACGACCACCACAAGTATCAGGAGACTCTCACGAACACGTTGGTGTTCTCCGTGTCGCTCCACGACCCCTACAAGTATCAGGAGACCCGTCTGAAGCCGGTACCATCGACGTGCCAACTTCTGCTTCTTATGATACATTTTTTTGACTGTCCCTTTTGTTATTTATGAATGTGTTATTCAATGTGTTTCTATGGGCTATAGTAGTAAAGGCCAAAATCAATATTTTATCAAATGCATTTGTTATATATTTGTTTTATAAATAAAGGGGTCCTAGATTTTTAAAAATCAAATAGGTAAATGACCAATAGTATGACTACCTTAAAAAAAATGTAATGTCAGTTTAGAACCCCCTAGTTATTCCCATATGTAGTTCCTGTGTCAAACGATGTCCTGGCATTAGAAAACAAAACAGCATTTCTCTTGTTTTCTCCATTTGTGAATTTTATACCCTCATAAAATAGTTTGGTCAGGGCGTGAGTTGGGGTGGGCATTCTATGTTTTGTTCTTGTGTTTATATTTCTGTGTTTGGCCTGGTATGGTTCCCAATCAGAGGCAGCTGTCGATCGTTGTCTGATTGAGAACCAACAGGTAGCCTGTTTTCCCACTTTTGTTTGTGGGTCGTTATTTTCCGTTTCAGTGTTTTCACCATACTGGACTATTTCAGGTTTTCCTTTATTTTCTTGTTCGTTTGTATTCAGTGTTCAGTTTATTAACCTCTTACGTCGACCCGACACGCATGCGTCCCATCGAGCCATCTGGAAATGCAAATGCGCTACGCTAAATGCTAATAGCACTCATTAAAACTCAAATGTTCATTAAAATACACATGCAGGGTACTGAATTAAAGCTACACTCGTTGTGAATCCAGGCAAGTCAGATTTTTAAAATGCTTTTCGGCGAAAGCATGAGAAGCTATTATCTGATAGCATGTAACACCCCAAAAGACCCGCAGGGGACGTAAACAAAATAATTAGCATAGTCGGCGCTACACAAAACGCACAAATAAAATATAAAACATTCATTACCTTTGACCATCTTCTTTGTTGGCACTCCTAGATGTCCCATAAACATCACTATTGGGTCTTTTTTCCGATTAAATCGGTCCATATATAGCCTAGATATCGATCTATGAAGAATTGCGTTTCATAACATAACGTCATTTTTTCTTTGACTGTTGAATCAGATATTAGGTCTTACCTTACAACTATAAGCCCAGGGGTTGTAAATGTCTAGTTAATATCTTATTTTCTGGTTGTGTCAGAGGGCTTTTAAAGAACGCTAATAATCGTTATCTCACACCACTATTTATCAGGCTTCCCTCTCGCATGGAACCTCCTGTCTATAGATTTGTCTTTTATCCCATTCCTTTATATTTTGGTTCCCTCTCCTCCTTATTTGGATATTAATTTATTTCAGCATCGTACAGGTTCAATTATTCTGTTCGCCTAGAATTACCCTGCCTTCTCACCAAGCCTAATTTATCCTCACCTGTTTTATATATATCTTATCTGCTACTTCTTGATAGTCAGACTACTTCCCATATACAGATAGACTACTCAGGTTCAAACTTTATTTAGGTATGTCTTTTGAATTAATGGCTATCCTATTTGTATGGAACAAGCGTCCTAATTCTCCAATGCGTACTATATCCCTGCTTAATAACCTTCTGGCTTGCAAAACCAGGATTTATTAAGCTCTCGTTTATTTATGGTAGTGCACCTTAGCACAAGTCAATTTCAGACCTGTTTCCTTCCTATCGATTTTGGTTAAAACCCAAGATAGAAACCCATTGTATTTGTTCAGAATATTCAAGCACCTATTATTGATCAAATCCAAACTCCTTCATAACATTTAATCAATAAATATCCTAAATAATCCCTCCCAAATTTGAGAATAAAGGCTACTGACCTGCTGCCGACTGGGAAAAGCACTGTTCATTTGGATCTGTCACCGTACCTGCCGTCTGTAGTGTATACCGGCCTGTTTTTAACCTCCATTCAGGGGCCAGGTCTTTAATAACGTGCACGAGTTTTCCGGCGTACGACCTCCAGATGGCAGGGACGGATTTTTAGATCCGGCTCGAAGGACCATTAAAGGAATTAATTTGGTCTATGTTTTAATACCCAATTAAAATGAAACACTCTGTCAATTCATAAGGATTTGTAATTCCATTATTCTATAATGATAGACAGAGCCCAGTCTTAAAATCAGACAGCAGAGTTTGACATGTTTCTACGAACTGTAATATAACTTTTTTGACTCTTCGTCTGAACTAAGCAATCGTGCATTGAGCATTTGGAGCATTGGATTACTGGGCTAAATGTGCAAACAAAAAGGAGTCATTTTGGACAAAAATTATGGACATTATCGAACAAAACAAACATTTATTGTGGAACTAGGATTCCTGGCAGAGCATTCTGATGAATATCATCAAAGGTAAGTGAATAATTATAATGCTATTTCTGACTTCTGTTGACTACACAACATGGCGGATATCTGTTTGGGTTGTTTTGGTCTTTGTTAAAGCTTTTTTGAAATATGACACAGCGGTTGCATTAATGAGAAGTTTATCTAAAGTTCCATGCATAACAGTTGTATCTTTTTGCAATGTTTATTATGAGTATTTCTGTAAATTGGCTCTCTGCAAAGTCACCGGATGTTTTGGAACTACTGAACGTAACGCATACTGAGATTTTTAAAAATATAAATATGATCTTTATCGAACAAAACATACATTGTGTAACATGAAGTCCTATGAGTGTCATATATGAAGATCATCAGATGTTAGTGATTCATTTATCTCTATTTCTGCTTTTTGTGAATCCACTCTTTGGCTGGAAAAATGGCCTTGTTTTTCTGCGCCGAGGCACTCACCTAACATAATCGTTTGGTGTGCTTTCGTCGTAAAGCCTTTTTGAAATCGGATACTATGGTGGGATTAACAACAAGATTACCGTTAAAATGGTATGAAATACTTGTATGTTTGAGGAATTTTAAGTCAGAGATTTCTGTTGTTTTGAATTTGGCACCCTGCACTTTCACTGGCTGTTGTCATATCGATCCCGTTAGCGGGATCTCAGCCCAAAGAGGTTTTAAATCTCACTACGTGGCCTGGTGTGTCGATGTCAGGCTGGGACAGGATGTGGAGTGCATCCTGCATTTTTGGGCGCCATATTTTGGACACCTTGTTGTCGGGGAAGAGTTTATCCTCTTTGATTAATTTCCCATTTGGGTCAATGAGGATGGCCACCTCAGTGGGTTTTACCAGAGTAGTTGGTTTACGATCTGGGGCTGCGGTACACAGGGTCTGTGTAGAAGGAGGGGTGTGTGTGGGGGACCGGAGAACTTCTCTCTTTCGGAGGAGTCCCCATATGAGCCTCCTTGCTGACTGGGGGTGTGGGTGAAGGGTTGGTAAGGGGCTGCAGTTTCTCTCTCGTTCTGGTGCCTGTTTACCCTCAGAAACCTGTTTTCCTGGTCCTTCTTGCTGTCCTCAAAAATGTGTATTTGCCTTCCCTTGCAGATGCCTTTCTTTGTTGTACAGCTGAAATGCCTGGTTCCAGCTGTAGTGTGGTCTGTTTGGTCTGTGTAAAATAACAGGTTTGTAACAGTCCTGTTGTGTGAGCAGTCTGCAAAGAAAGTATCCCGGTTCTCCCTCAGAATTCTGTGTTTAAAATTGATTCTTCCCTTCTCTGATTTGATTTATGCTTGAAATTCAAAAAAGGGGGGAAAAGTCTCTCTGTCTGCTGCTGCTGTTGTTGCCATGGTTACCACCAGTAAACAGTTGGAGATGGTAAGCGAGCTGGCACATTTGACACACATGTGTTAAACTCACTCTTGACAACCAGAAAGTTATAAAAAGTCAGGAGCTGTTCTTCTGCATGACTTCTCTCTCTCTCTCTCTCTCTCTCTCTCTCTCTCTCTCTCTCTCTCTCTCTCTCTCTCTCTCTCTCTCTCTCTCTCTCTCTCTCCTCTCTCTCTCTCTCTGTCTCTCTGTCTCTCTGTCTCTATCTCGCTCTCTCGTTCTCCCTCACTCTCTCTCTCTCACTCTCTAACCATCTCGCCAATCCATTTAGCCACAATTAATAAAATCATTTAAAGTACAGTATGATGTAATATCTGTCTGAATGGATCCATCAGATGTTGTTGAAGAACAGATACTGTATCTCCTGTACTACACATTACCTTTAATAACATCACCCTCACAGGCTTTCTCCAATTACCCCCAATTACCTGCTCCCCAAGTTATCCTCCAATAACAAGTCCCCAATTAACCCCCTCCTGCCCCATCCTCCCTACAAGCACCCCCTGGTGGCCGTGTGCTTGTTTTTTAGCCGGGGGCTCATTTCTCCCTATATCAGAAGCTCCCCTTCTCTCCTCTTCCTCTCCCTCTTTCACTCTCACACTCTCTGCAGGAGACGCCAGACTGACAGACACTCATCCTCTCTCTCTCTCTGTCTGTCTGTCTCACCAGGATAAGGCTAGCTGTTGCCAGATAGGGCAGAGGTAGAACAAGATTTTGTGTGTCAATCGCTGTTTTTTTTCACATCTGGTTACAGGTGTCTGTGGTGTATATCTTCACTGATGGCAGTTTTTGTTAATATCGTTCTGTCTACAGAGTGTTCTGTCTGCAAGTTCTTGGTTTGGTCTCTCTCCAACAGGTGACAGAACTCTCCCAGTCTTCAGACTTGTCTCTCTCCAGGTGATGAGCCTGTGTGGTTGGCTGTGGCTGCTCTACTGTCTCCATGTCCCTGGGTCTGTCTGGGGTCTGGATGGAGGTGGAGAGGGGGCTTGTCAGCTGATAGCTAAGCCCGTCTCCGGCAGTGTTTATCGGGCAGGAGATGTGGTCATTGGGGGCCTGTTCCCCATCCATGTAGAAGCCCCTCTACCAGAGCAGGAGTTCAGGAGCATTAAGGAAAATTCTACCTGTACAATGTATGCAGCTTGTGTGATAACAGCTTTTTGTCATTGTGTTTTCACCTGAAGGTAATGTGTATTCAGTTTAACTCTTATCTCTCTGTTTCTTCCTTTCTTCTGTCTGTCAGGTTCAACCAGCGTGCTTACCGCTGGCTCCAGACTATGATCTTTGCTGTGGAGGAGATTAACCGTGACCCAGCCCTCCTGCCTAACCTCACCCTGGGGTTCCTGGCATCTGACACATGCCTGTCAGAGGGCACCACCCTGGGGGCGGCCCTAGCCATGGTGACCGGCAAGGAGGCCTCTGTGGTGGGCACAGAATGTGGCACAACCCCTGAGGTTCCCGTCATCATCGGGGATACCCGCTCCTCAGCTTCCATCGTGGTGGCACAGACCCTCGGGCCGTTTGATTTACCCATGGTGAGGCAGGGGTTGGATTACAGGTTGGGATGAGATGATGACTCTTTTCACATGACATTTCAATCTCTATCTAGATTTCTCTCTCTCTCGCGTTTACTTTCCTTCTCCCTCTGCTCTCTGTCATTTACAAATTATAATTATCCTTGACTCTCTCTCTCTCTCACTCTCTTCTCTCCCAGGTGAGTTACTTTGCCACCTGTGCGTGTTTGAGTGACACCTGGAGGTACCCCTCATTCTTCCGTACGGTACCCAGCGATGCCTTCCAGGCTCGGGGCATGGCCAAGCTGCTGCGTCAGCTGGGCTGGGTGTGGGTGGGGCTGTTGTCTGGGGATGGTGACTATGGCAAGTTTGGGGTTCAGCTGCTGCTCCAAGAGCTCCAGGGATCTGGGGTGTGTGTCGCTTACTCTGAGGTCATTCCCAAGGTACGACCTCACTCTGATGATCTGACAATGTACACTCTCTCTTTTGCTCTATCTTTCTCACTCTTTCACTCCCCCTCTCTTCCAGTCTAACATATACGCTCTCTCTGATATTCTCTGACTCTCTTCCCTTTCTCTCACTGATGGTCATCCCCAAGTTACCGTCTAAGAGAAAGATCAGGCACATAGTGGACACCATCAGAGGATCTACTGCCAGAGTGGTGGTGGCATTTGTATGATTCCTAGGTCATTCAGGGGTGAGCAGTTACCAGTCAGAGTATTGGTAATGATTTGTAACACAGCTGTAGCAGTGTCCTTGTGTCTTATCGTATCTTGATGACCTTTACAGACACAATAATTTCCTAATTGATAATCTTGCATTTCATCTTGACTATCTTGATCTTTTTAACAATTTCATTCTCCAGGCCCTGATAGAAGAGGTTGTCCGTCAGAACATTACAGATAAGCAGTGGATCGCCTCAGATGCCTGGGTCACCTACTCTACTATCGCCTCCCCAAAAAACATGCCCTCTCTTGCCGGAACAATCGGTTTTGCACTGAAGAAAGCTGACATTCCCGGCCTGGGGACTTTCCTAACACGCCTCCATCCAGACGGGGACTACGAGAAGTCTGACCCCTTCCTGAGAGAATTGTGGGAGGAGATGTTTGGGTGTTCTCTGGGGGTTGACCCCAGCGTGACACTGCCGTCCAGGCAACAGTGTACTGGGTCAGAGGTCATACGTGAGGGAGACTTTACACCTAAATCTCAGTTTTTTGTCATGGTTCCCAATGTTATTTCAGTAAAATAACGTGTCAATCCTAGGTGAGGGGGAGAGCCAGTATGCTGACGTGTCTCAGCTGAGAGCCAGCTACAATGTGTACAAGGCTGTGTACGCCATCGCCTACGCCATACAGGATATGGTGGCCTGTCGACCAGGGGATGGAGTCTTTAATGGTGGACAGTGTCCTGATATCAGGAAGCTTCAGCCCAGCCAGGTGAGAATTTCATGTTGATCTGTTTTCAAGTTAAGAACACTAATGTTTCCAGTCAGGATACAGTGAAAACACTTTGTAAGGTTTGAATACTAAAGAACAAAAGCCACAACTGGTTCTAACTCTTAATCCTGTTCCAATGCCCTTTTCTCTTTGAGATTGTTCATTATCTGAGGGGAGTGAACTTCACGACTCCTGTGGGGGAATCTTTCCACTTCGACATGAAAGGTGATCCGCCTGCCTCTTATGACATCATCAACTGGCATGTGACCCCCGAGGGGACGGCAGAGTTTGTCCAGGTCGGACATTTTCTGTCTTCTGAGGGATCGGACGACCAGTTTCACATCGACATGGACAAAGTGGTGTGGGGTGGGGGCAGCGGAGATGAGGTGAGAACTGTTCAGTTTAGTTTAATTGTGTGTGTGTGTGTGTGTGTGTGTGTGTGTGTGTGTGTGTGTGTGTGTGTGTGTGTGTGTGTGTGTGTGTGTGTGTGTGTGTGTGTGTGTGTGTGTGTGTGTGTGTGTGTGTGTGTGTGTGTGTGTGTGTGTGTGCTTGAGTGATAGAGAGATTTATTGAGTTTTTCATCCTGAAGCAGACATTCAGAAAAAAAGAAAGACATTAAGAAGACCAAATAAATAACAGGGGAATGGTATCTCAGCCAGAAAGTCAACATGACACTGAACATATTCTCATTTAAAATGACGGGCTACCCCAGCCAAACCCTGAAGACGCTCTGAATCATGGCCAAATGTGAAATTGTTTGGATTTGAACCAGGGACTGTAGTGGTGCCTCTTGCACTGATATGCAGTGCCTTAGAATGCTGAGCCACTCAGGGGGAACATGATACTGAATTTGAGATGTTTGTATCGTCATATTCCTGACAGTGATGATGATGATAACTTCTTCCTCTCCCCTCTCTGGTAGGTCCCTGTGTCTGTATGCAGTGCTGACTGTCCCCCTGGTACCAGGCATGCGGTACAGAAGGGGAGGCCTGTGTGCTGCTTTGACTGTCTGTCCTGTGCTGAGGGAGAGATCAGCAACACAACAGGTAGTCTATCAACGGTTCTGATTCCAATTCATATTTTTCCTCAAGCCTGGTTGGTCCTTATTTGGACTCCTCATTCTTCTTCCTTCTATATCAGGGTCAGTTGAGTGTATTCGGTGTCCAGAGCGGTTCTGGTCCAACCCTGATCGTACGGCCTGCATCCCCCAGCTGGTGGACTTCCTCTCCTACAGCGACACCATGGGCGTCATCCTGTCTGTCATCTCAGTTTCCGGGGCAACACTCACAGCCGGTGCCATGGCCACCTTCCTCTACTACCGTCACACGGCCCTGGTGAGTTAAATCATATGATCATATATAGAGGTACTGGACAGAGATGAGATTGTGTCATTTGATTTCTGACATCACTCAGTCTAATTTATCTTCCTCTGTCTCGTTCCAGGTGAAAGCCAACAACTCTGAGCTCAGCTTCCTGCTCCTTCTGTCGCTCAAGCTCTGCTTCCTGTGTGCTCTCGTTTTCATTGGCCAGCCAAACCCGTGGACGTGCATGCTGAGACACACCCTGTTTGGTATAAGTTTTGTGTTCTGCATCTCCTGTCTGCTCAGCAGGACTGTGGTGGTTCTGGTGGCCTTCAGGGCCACTCTGCCTGGAGAGAACCTGATGAGATACTTCAGCCCCACCCAGCAGAGGATGGGTATCTCACTCTGCACACTCATCCAGGTGAACATCTAGTTTTTACTGTATTCTATGGGAATGTAGTTGTTTCCTTCATTGACCATATTATTTGTTTACTAGATACCTAGTTTTCCATCCACCTCCGTTCCCTTACACAGGTGCTGATCTGTGTGCTGTGGCTGGCCTTAGCTCCACCCCGGCCTGCTGAGAGGAGGGGCAGAGAGGGTCGGGGCCCGAGGGTCGTCCTGGAGTGTGAAGTGGGCTCTGTGGTCGGCTTCTCTCTGGTGCTGTGCTACATCGGCCTTCTGGCCTCCCTCTGTCTCCTTTTAGCCTTCCTGGCCAGGAAACTCCCAGACAACTTCAACGAGGCCAAGTTCATCACCTTCAGCATGCTGATCTTCTGTGCCGTGTGGATCTCCTTCATCCCTGCCTACGTCAGCTCTCCTGGGAAGTACACAGTAGCTGTAGAGATCTTTGCCATCCTGGCCTCCAGCTTTGGGCTGCTGTTCTGTCTGTTTGCTCCAAAGTGTTACATCATCCTTCTGAGACCAGAGAGAAACACCAAGAAATATATGATGTCCAAATAGAAACCACCAAGAAACACATGTCCAAATAGAAACCACCAAGAAACACATGATGTCCATTTAGAAACCACCAAGAAACACATGATGTCCATTGAGAAAACATGATGTCCAATGAGAAACCACCAAGAAACACATGATGTCCAATTAGAAACCACCAAGAAACACATGATGTCCAATTAGAAACCACCAAGAAACACATGATGTCCAATTCCAAGAAACACATGATGTCCAATTAGAAACACCAAGAAAACATGATGTCCAAAGAAAACAAGAAACACATGATGTCCATTTAGAAACCACAAAGAAACACATGATGTCCATTTAGAAACCACAAAGAAACACATGATGTCCATTTAGAAACCACAAAGAAACACATGATGTCCAATTAGAAACCATCAAGAAACACATGATGTCCAATTAGAAACCATTAAGAAACACATGATGTCCAATTAGAAACCACCAAGAAACACACGATGGACAAATATTAACTTACACTTACTCAAATCGTTATTTAGGGCTTGTTGACATTCATTTCAACAGGGGAATGTCCATTCTGTTTGGAAACATTAATTTCCTGCTCTAACTTCACTATATTACTTTGTTAATAATTGTATGTGCTCCTATAATGTGTCAGAATGAAATACGTCTATATGAACAATACCAATAAAGTTTACTTAGTGTCTACTCATGCTGGAAGAGTCTGTCTGACAGAACTTAGATCCCCTACACATGATTCCTTCGTCACCCAGTCAGTGTGTGTGTGTGTGTGTGTGTGTGTGTGTGTGTGTGTGTGTGTGTGTGTGTGTGTGTGTGTGTGTGTCCCACATCGTATAACACAATGAAAACAGTAACATTCCACTGTCTGCTTACCCACTGTGGGAACCTCTCCTCTCCCCATCACTCCCTCTTTATATCCAAGAAGACTCAAGGCTGTAATCACTGCCAAAAGTGCTTCAACAACGTACTGAGTTAAGGGTCTGAAAATGATGTATATGTGACCGTTCAGTATTTTTAAAATATAAATTTGCATTCATTTCTAACAACCTCTTTTTGCTTTGTCATTGTGGGGTTTTGTGTGTAGATTTACGAGGGGAAAAAACGATTTAGTCATTTTTAGAATAAGGCTGGACCGTAACAAAACGTGGAAAAAGTCAAGGGGTCTGAATACTTTCTGAATACACTGTATGTTCTCATATTTCCAGAGTTGCAGGAGGACTTTGGAAACCCATGTATGTATTTGTGACACCATATATTCTAAATTTTGTGGAAGAACATGAACTGCTTTGGAGGCACATAGGTGCAGGGAATGACAAACACATTTAATGTAGACCTAATACGGATTGTGTTCTTGAAGTTTTGTCAGGACGGAGCTGTTTTTGCTGCACATTGTTTTGCAGCCATCTGTGGCTAGACCGATGCAGTTTATTGTCATCAAGAAACCTGAACAAGGCAATGGCAAAGGTCAGTGAATCAGCAGCTGGAATGATTATTACATCCCAAGTTATCTACAGTTGCAATGATGGAGTGGCATTTGGATACGTGTCCATCACATCTGCCAGTGTCACACTTCCGCATCTACAGGGAAAGGTGGCAGAGCTAGAGTGGTGTTTGTCAGACCATGAGACCATGAGACATCCCGAAAACTTTATTAGTCCAGTTAGGCTAGTTGAGAACAAGTTCTCTATGAGGTGAAAGGTGGCAGAGCTAGAATGGTGTGTGCCAGGCTTGAGACATCCCAAAGATCTGTCTTCTCAGGTAAACATCTGTAGCGTCCGATTGGTTTGACCTACAAAACGATAACTTCTTGGAAAGAGGAGACTCTCACGAACACGTTGGTGTTCTCCATGTTGCTCTACGACCACCACAAGTATCAGGAGACTCTCACGAACACGTTGGTGTTCTCCGTGTTGCTCCACGACCCCCACAAGTATCAGGAGACCCTCACTAACACGTTGGTGTTCTCCGTGTTGCTCTACGACCCCCACAAGTATCAGGAGACTCTCACTAACACGTTGGTGTTCTCCATGTTGCTCTACGACCCCCACAAGTATCAGGAGACACTCACGAACACGTTGGTGTTCTCCGTGTTGCTCCACGACCCCCACAAGTATCAGGAGACACTCACTAACACGTTGGTGTTCTCCGTTTTGCTCCACGACCCCCACAAGTATCAGGAGACCCTCACTAACACGTTGGTGTTCTCCGTTTTGCTCTACGACCCCCACAAGTATCAGGAGACCCTCACTAACACGTTGGTGTTCTCCGTGTTGCTCCACGACCCCCACAAGTATCAGGAGACACTCACTAACACGTTGGTGTTCTCCGTGTTGCTCCACGACCCCCACAAGTATCAGGAGACCCTCACTAACACGTTGGTGTTCTCCGTTTTGCTCTACGACCCCCACAAGTATCAGGAGACCCTCACTAACACGTTGGTGTTCTCCGTTTTGCTCCACGACCCCCACAAGTATCAGGAGACCCTCACTAACACGTTGGTGTTCTCCGTGTTGCTCCACGACCCCCACAAGTATCAGGAGACCCTCACTACCACGTTGGTGTTCTCCGTGTTTCTCCACGACCCACACAAGTATCAGGAGACTCTCACTAACACGTTGGTGTTCTCCATGTTGTATCAGGAGCTCACTAACACCCCCACAAGTATCAGGAGACCCGTCTGAAGCCGGTACCATCGACGTGCCAACTTCTGCTTCTTATGATACATTTTTTTGACTGTCCCTTTTGTTATTTATGAATGTGTTATTCAATGTGTTTCTATGGGCTATAGTAATAAAGGCCAAAATCAATATTTTATCAAATACATTTGTTAATATATTTGTTTTATAAATAAAGGGGTCCTACGCTTTTTTTTAATCAAACAGGTAAATGACCAACAGTGTGACCATCTTACAGAAAAAAATGTAATGTCAGTTTAGAACCCCCATCTTAAAAAATGTAATGTCAGTTTAGAACCCCCCACGCAGCGCCTTAGATTCTGAAGAATTAACGGAGTTATTCCCATATGTAGTTCTTGTGTCAAACGATGTCCTGGCATTAGGAAACAAAGCAGCATTTCTCTTGTGTTTCTCCATTTGTGAATGAGAAATAAGATCTAGTGGTGATGGGCTTGGATTTCTGATTTGCCTACAGGAAGCTTTTCTGTCAGCTCCTGTGATGCTCTGAATTAATTCCATTATACCCTGTTCTCTTTCCCAGTCTTTGCTCTTTTTTTCAGCCATATTTTTCCCATTTACCTGGCATTCTGATGGTAGAACAGTGTCTAGCGTTTACCTGGCATTCTGACGGTAGAACTGTGTCTAGCCAGTAAGCGAGCGTATCCAATCGGTCCCTCTGGCCTCAACTCTGGCATAATTAATCGGGTCATAAATTATCTAAATTAGGAGAGACGATGTGGGAAGACTAGATAACTATACAGCCTTTGTACCAGGTTGAAGAAGAGACGGGACAGTTCGAAAACTAATGACGTCATTTTCTGTTTATAACCTGTGGTAAACTGTATCATGTTCAGTACTCTCGAGAATAAATGCTGCTGATTGATTTTGAGACTGGTCTCTGTCCATTTTATGCAAATAAGAGCCTTACAAATTCTTAGGAATTGTTTAATTTTAATTGGGTATTAAAACATGTAAGAATTTAATTCCTGTAACAGTTTACCTGGCATTCTGACGGTAGAACTGTGTCTAGCGTTTACCTGGCATTCTGATGGTAGAACTGTGTCTAGCGTTTACCTGGCATTCTGACAGTAGAACTGTGTCTAGCGTTTACCTGCCATTCTGACAGTAGAACTGTGTCTAGCGTTTACCTGGCATTCTGACGGTAGAACTGTGTCTAGCCAGTAAGCGAGCGTATCCAATCGGTTCCTCTGGCCTCAACTCTGGCACACCTGCTCATAGCTCTGTCTCTCTCTCTCCTTTGACTTCAACTTTCTGGCAAATGTTAGCTAGCTGGCTACATAACCAGAGAGTATCTCTGAAACTGTTGGATTGTAATTTCTCAGTTTCTCTCCCTTGCTGTGTTGGCTGTAGTGATTTGTAGGACTGGGGACATTGAGGAAACACAGAAAAGAGGCAACAAACATTTTAGAGGGAGGAGTATGTAGCTAGCTATTGTCGTTGGTTGAATCTGGCTGACCCCCTCCTTTGTATATCCCTCTGATCTTTGTATGTCCAGCTGGTCTAGGCGTCTATGTGTCTGCATTTTTAGTGTTTCCAGCTGTCCCATACTCCCATGGCCTTTCTCTGGCTTCCTGTCCTATACAATAGACAATGCATTTTACCAGAACGGGAAATGAACCCATAAGTTTATCTTTCTCTTGTGTTAGAATATTTATGTATATAATTTCTCCCATATAACCCTCCTATGGTGCTTAATAAGCACCAAAAACTTAAGAGGACATATATGGAACATATTAAAAAAAAAAAAAAATTAAAAATAAAGGGTAAAACACAACAAAATACAATACCCAGAGCCAATAACCCCCCGCCCAGCATAATGGCCATCCTAGCAAACATAGCTCCCCATTTCCCCAATGCTAAGTCCAACCAATCCCAAACATGAGAGTCAACCCCAGCATTTGCCTTAACCTCTGCTCGTAACCCTTTAAGTTTAGCCATAGCGATTGCAAAGGATCCATTAGGCGCAGTGTTATTGGGAATAAAGGTGCAACAATCATCCCCAAACATAACACAAACTCCACCCTTCTCTGCCAAAAGCCAATTGAGAGCCTGTCTATTTTGCCAAGACATTTTACTGGTCGCCTGTACCTGTTCCCCCAATGCCGTTAGAGCCGAGTCAGTATTGTTAATGAATCTCTGTTGGTTATAGTATATATAATGAATCCACTCTAAGTTCTTATTTGGTGTTATACACAAAAATATAGATTCACATCCATATTTAACTTAATCTCTTGCCTTGAACTCCCGAGGTACCCCTCTAGGCTGTCCAATTGCATCAAGGTATACCTCAGTGTCTTTGTGATTACTGTGGTCTGCTTGGTAAGACCAGTTGATGTCATCTTAGTGGTAGTTGCTGTGGTCGTCACAGCAGCCGCCACCGTTGTTGTCATTGCTTTGGTTGTCACCAGCTGTTTTTGTTCAGGTGCTGGCGTAGGACCCAATTTAACATATTTGTAACTGTTTCCTTCACTCAGTCCTGTTCTTGTTATTTCAACTACAAATTCTTCACCTTCTGCTGGTGTTATCTTGTTCATGATAAACTCCCAGCCTTCCACATATTTGGTTAGTGTCAGGTCACATCCTGTGGGGTCCCAAATAACTTCTCCCTTTGTTATATGATGTGTCCATCCACAGAGTGGCTCCTCCAGTAGAGGTTTCTTCTTCCATACAGAAACTGTCCTTTGTTCCCCTGGTTCTGTTGGAATTTGTGGCGGAAACAAAAATGTTAACTTGTCAAACTTTTTACCTCGTTCGGCAGGTTCCTCTCTTTTCTTCCTGTTTTTATCATATATTTTGACAGTGGGTGCTTGCATCATCTTCCTATTGTTCTTGGTTGTTCTTACTCTGTCATTGTCACTGTTCTTTTGTGGTCCTAATTTCAATGGTTCATTATGGAGATCAGGTAAGAGCTGAAAAGTCAATTGTGCGGAAATCCCCATCTCTTTCATCCTGGTGAATTTCCGATTTCTCCTTCTGCTGTTGGTGAGGCTTCTCCTCCACTTTTTTTGCCTGTTATTCCCTCCGCAGGCCGAACTTGGCTTCCATCTGGGAAGGCGTCCATTTCAGGGAAGAGATGTTCCCATTCTTTAGGCGCTACCTCGGGGTCCCACTGTAGAAGGCTTCCGTCAACAGAGTCTGCCCCAACAAGTATATCATCAGGAGTAGCAGACATGTTACCCCCACATTTCTGGGCTTTCTGGCCATACCGGAGGAGACTTTGGTCGTTTGTCTCTTTACTTTTCAGGCTCTTTTCCCCCTGATGCTTCTTCTGAGTGTGTTAGTTGATGCACTCGTTGTATCTGGTCTGCCATTTTTTTTATTCCTCCCCGGCGCTTTGATCGATTCCGCTGCTCCTGCTCCCTCCGGGGTCCCCTCTGGTGAATCAGCATCCTCTGTGTCCTCATCTCTGTATGGTTGTGTCCTTCTCTCCATCGGGACTCGGGTGCAGTGGTTTAGATGATACCATGTCTTGCTTCCTTTCACTTGGACAGCCGTCTCGTTGGGTCCTTCCCTCCTCGGCTGATCCCACTTCCTTCAGAACACTCGACCGTAGACTGGATCTCCTGGTATCACTGGGAGAGGTCCTTCTGGTCCCCTTGGATCATCAGATGTGGAAATTCTCGTCCTGGTTCAGGTTTCTGCCTTCTTTCTGTGGGGCATTCATACTTAGAGACTTATGGCCTCTGTTCTATGATTACACCATACATTCTCTTACTTCCATCACTCATCACACAAACTGACATTCCAGCTGAAGCTGGAGAACCCTTCTCCATCTGGCTTCCTAAACAGAAGACTTGGAAAACAAAAGACAAAACATAACAGTATTGACAATGTTATGTGTTATGCATGACTGTATTCATAAATACTGAAATCTAAGACCATGACAATTCCCACTCTCTCTTCACCTGACTATATGCCTCCAGGATACTTTTCTGCTGGACTTCACAAAAATGGAGGCCCTAATTAGCTTCCTCGTGCTTTTATCCAGTCTTCCACTTTCGGCCGCAGGTTCTGAGAGGTGTTCCCAAATCATGTCATTTTTTACTTAGTTCCCCATTTGCTCTATATCAACTGATAAGCATGTGCATAACCTTAATCAACATTATTTCTTCTTGAAGTAATTCAACACTGAATGGGCTTCAACATCGAGCCTTCAACATGTGGTTTAGAGTACAACTACCCTAACATCTATCCTTATTCACATGATACATTATCAAATAAAACAAATAACCCCCAAACTCAACCCAGTATGTCTACAGTGGAATCTAGTCTCTCTCTCTCTCTCTCTCTCTTTTGTTTTGTTTCACGTCCTCTGTCATGGTGTTTTCAAGCTCACCCATTATTCAGCTGGACCTTACTTCTTGTGAAACTTATGCACCCATCAAAGAGAGACATGACGATCTTTACCACTGCAGGTGCTGTAAGAAGTATATCCCCAGCCTGGTGTATCTTGACGTGCACTCAGTCTCCAGAATCCAGCCCATGCCCTTCCATCTGGCGTCTTATGTGCTGTCTTTTCCTGGGGACATACACACTAACACATGGGTTATTTCCTGACAACAGACTTTCTTAAATAACGGCCCTATGTAAACATTCTGTTATGTAAACATTCTGTCTCAAATACCTGGCCTCTTGACACAAAAATATTCATAATGATAGCCAAATTATGGTCCCTACAGCAACTGCTGTAAGAATATCATGTGATCAGTCAAGTGTCTTCCAGTTGAAAGAATATCCAATCCTAACAAAACTAAGCCCTAAGCTTCTTCGAAATGCCACTACTTATTAATTTTACCATAATCTAGGTGTTTGTAATGTTCTATCTACTTTTAGAATTGTCCCTATATTTTTACAAGACCAACTGTCCTTCCTTTTCTGTGAATTATCTTGTCTATCATTATACATTGTTTCTAGAAATAACACCGCCCTTGTTACCATAACCTTCATATGAGCCCCCAATGTAGTTACAGTTTTTCTAACCCATAACACATAAGTCACTACTCCTAATTTCCTTCCATAGTTTGATACATACTTAAACATTCTCAAATCATTTTTAGTCAGTTTATATCAGTCTCCCCTCAGATTTTCATCAAAACAAAAATAAATTGACCAAACAAGAAAAATAGTCAAGTAAATTATAATAACTGCATATTTGCAATAAATTACCACTATTTGTAATGTCTTCTTCATCCTTGGGTGTTATCACACAACAGACTATACTTTTTATTCAATTATTTATGTCATTCCAATGTATCACTCCAATTACAATGATATTGTAAAATCTAACATTCTGCAAGTTCTGTCAATCAACCTGTCTCAGAGTTTTCCTATATTCAAAACATAACTAAATGTTGTTTATAAATTGTCCAATTCAATATTCAGGATAACAGTCCTTTGTGTTTACTTTACCTCAAATTGTACCTACTCAATTGAATACATCATCCCTTTAATAATTAACATTATACTAAAAACTCTTAGTACCAGTAACATCTATTTTATCATGCGCCCTTTTGCCTCTGTATTTCTGTCATGAGTAGCCTGGTAATAAAAGGTCATTACCCCAATCCCCTTTAGTCTTTCTTCTCCCAACACCTATCATTCCCGATACAATTCATAGGTCATCAGACACAGTTACCCTTCACTATTCAGCCAGTAGGGTGGGTTTGAGTTTCACACACACTTGTTGTGGTGATAATCACATTCCATGATAACTCCCTTAACTTCTTGCAGCGACCCATCCCGGATCCGGTATCGTGACTACGGCTCAAGCTCATTACCATAACGCAAAATGCAAAAAAATATTCTTAGAAATATTTAACCTCCACACATTAACAAGTCCAATAGCTCAAATGAAAGATAAACACCTTGTTCATCTACCCAGCAAGTCAGATTTCTAAAATGTTTTACGGCGAAAACATAGCACATATTTATATTAGACCACCACCGAAACAAAAGACGAGAGGCAGCCATTTTGTCCCAGAAAATATAAAATTATAAAAGCAGGATTAAAAAATAAATCATACACTAACCTTTTGAAAATCTTCATCAGATGACAGTAATAGTACATGTTACACAATACATTTATTTTTTTTCAATAATATGCCATTTATATCCATACATCTCTGTTTACAATGACGACATTTCAAAAAATGCTACTCAAATGTCTGGAGAAATGATGATAGCTCCGACAGATAACAAGCAATAAACATGACTAAATATACATGTTCTACATATAGTTACAAAGATACACTTCTTCTTAATGCAACCGCTGTATTACATTTATTTTTAACGTTACAGAATTCGTTCACTGGCTATACAATGAGACGGCGCTCAGATATTAGCAGTATGTCTCCTCTACGTTTGGAGTCCACAGAAACCCAAAATAACCACATAAATATTCCCTTACCTTTGATGTTCTTCGATCAGAAGACGTAGAAGGAGTCATACTTACCCAATACATCATTTGGTTTCACGTTGTGTGTCTCTGTATTAGCATATGCTAACAGCTTCAGCTGAAATGCACCCAAAATGACTTCTGGTCCCGCACTCTTGCGCATCAAAACTTAAAATTTACATATTATATGTCGACTAAACTGGTCAAACTATGTGCAGAATCAAGCTTTATGATGTTTTTAACATGTAAAACAATGATCAGCGAAAACAGACAAACCTCCTTCAATTGCTGTTACTTGGAAAAGAACGTGCCCCAAATCGGCCGGGAAATTCTTAGGGTTCAGGGCATTTGACACCATTCAAATGTTTTCACTCTTTTTTCTTTAGAAACAGCTTAAATACATTTTCAAAAACATTTCCATCCTTCTGCATACCCAATTTGAAACAAAACTGGAAAAAAACATTGAAAATGTAACCCCTTTTTTCTGGAAAAGAAATGTACATGTCGTTAACATTCACCATGCCACCCTCTAAATCAGCAAGCCAACAGTACCACACATACCAAAATCCCCTCACTTTTCCTGAGCATGCGACAGAAGCTCCAGCCATGCACAGAACGCACAATTCCTCCCTGCTTGGCCATCTGTATCCTACTCTTAGAAATTGAAAACACCCATACACTACCATTTGCTCTTCTTCCAACCACCTTCACCATGTCTGCAATCCTTCCTATACGTTTATTCTCCGCATTTTGACGCCAATAACAACTTCTCCACGCATTTTATCACCACTGAAACCGCCATTTTAATGCAAACCGACTCCAAGTGGGGCTATCTGTAAATTACATTGGTACCTTACTAGAAGTTAGGTAAAACGTGATCTAGTACGTATTTCATCATATAAACTGTACTCTCTATGAACCACTTTTTGATCAATCAGAGACTATACACCACCAAAACGTCGAACTTACATATTATATGTCGATTAAACTTGTCAAACTAACTTCATAATCAAGCTTTAACATGTTATAAAGGTGTACAGCAATCGTGAGGACGAACAGAAACGCATGCATTGTATAATCGATATTGGAAAAAAGACAGGACCTGAGCAGAGCGCGCATAAAAGTGACCTGTTTTTTCGCGTGACCGAAAGGTTTCGGCCTGCCAAAACTCTCGTGAGGCGCGATTCTCACAACGAGAAGCCCCATTGAAAGCTGAGATCGCGCTGAAGACAGAGAGACTGTTCCCAGACCTGTAACTGCTTGGGAAGGGTGGGGGCGATGACGTCAAAGTTGGGCCAACTTTTCTGATGACAAGAGAGAGTTTGGGAGAATGACTGCCCTGAGAGTTCTGCTTTACATACAGACATAATTTAAACGGTTTTAGAAGCTTTAGAGTGTTTTCTATTCAATAATATTTTTTATTTGCATATATTAGCAACTTTTGACAACAAAAAAAAATATGTTTACTATGGGCACGCAATTACTCCAGCGGGGGCAGTAGACAGCCCTATCCCCATGAGGTTAATTCCTCCTATTAAAACCTACTCTATAATGTCTACAACTGTATTACTGCTTAGCTTATTTTACTGTTTAATTCCTGAGGCTGTTTTTAAATTACAGCTTCCTATTTCATTTGCGGGGCTCGTGATATTTTTAATATGTGTTCTAGACTCCTCACTTTATTCTAGACCGCCTAGATTTATTTTAACCAGTATATTTTAGTCTATCTGTATATTTTTAATTTATTTCTTCCTACTTCGCATCCGTTTTATACTATCCGGGTAATGTTTCTTTAATTATTTTTATTACTTGTTTCGACACCTTTTCATTATTCTTACCGCAATCGCTTATTTTATTTTGATGTCCCTTACTTTTGTTCCCTCTACCTAATAATATTTAAACTATGATAGGGATCACTCTGTAAATGTATTAAGCTAATAGAGGATCACTTTTGGCCAGCCAGAAAACGTTAAAAGCACCCCTCTTCAACTTTATACTCTATCACAGGAGGGCTGCGCACTACCTCTTCTGGACGTTGTCTAAACACATCTAACCTGTTCTTATCTCTACGGTTCTATCCTCACACAGAATTGTATTACAACATCCTTCTCATTCAATCATTTTGTTTTAACCTAAAAACAAAACAGTATCTTTCTCTGGACTTAATTCCCTTCCACAACATAAATCCAGATTATAGGATTTCTTTTTGTAGTTGAACGTCGCACAATCAGGCTGGCGTTCTTCCTGTGTTCTAAATATCCGTCCGTTTCAGACCTCTTTCATAGAGCGGTAGCCACAAATATTTCCCTATCTACTTATCAATAAAGTAGCCTACCCATTCAGACCTTCTGGTAAATATTTTGAAGCGGTATCGCAGGATTACTTATCAATAAAGTAACCCTACCCATTCAGACCTTCTGGGAAATATTTTGAAGCGGTATCGCAGGATTTCCTTTTTCAGTTGAACGTTGCACAATCAGGCTAGCGTTCTTCCTGTGTTCTAAATATCCACCCGTACAGTCCTTCCTTTCAAAGCGGTAGCCATGTGTATTTATTTACTAAATACTCATCCGTACAGACATTTTCCTTGAAGCGGAAGCCATGAATATCTCCTTACTTATTTATTTTCTAAACATATAAGCAGGCAGCTATAGCCCTGCCCCGGAACATGCCGAATCACACACCCGACACCAGCGAAGTTCACAGCCCCCCCCCTAATTACTCACTAGACATGCATGCACATTCGTTGTACAATTCCCAAGCTTACACACATGCATGCAAATTCATTGAATTTTAAAAAGTTCTTTCATTTCTATAGTTTTTAGGAAATTTTGAGAGAGACCTACTTGACGCTCCCCCTGCTGCTACCGGATCTTTTGTGGCAATCTACACAGACATTTCAGCTATTGTAAGAACTTTGCTTACCTTGTTTATAGCTGGGTGGCCACCCTTGTCTTGCCAGATTGCCCCAAAGATCCCGCGGCTAGCCAAGAACGTCTTCAGTCCCTGATTCTCCTGGCTAACCTCGCCAAATCTGTGGTTGAAAATCGGTTCAAATATGACACAACCAAGAACTTTGTGAAATTAATCAGGCTTTAATACAACAGTATAGCAAGCCGGAGTGCTCCGCGGAACACACACCTTTTCCAGAGCCCTGGCTCCAGTATTTATCCACATATTGCATATGAGCCCATCCCACATGCAAAATGAGTTTACATTCCAATCCCTGCATCCTGCTTGTTCAGCTCAATAACGCCCATACCTACTTTCCGTCAGATTATAATGATGACAAGACCCTTGCTTTGACCTAAAGATAATATACGTCCCTCTATCCTATGGCCTGTGTGTTGACCCTGTAATTAACTCCATGTGTCCTTTTGTATGTGTGTCTTCTATCTCGGATCAGCGGACTGTGTGTCTCCTCTAGTTTTAGTGTGTCCAGCTGTCCTGGTGCCCATGTGTCGCCTTCTCTTCATATGGTTGTCTAAGATCAACAGACTTATGTGTCTCCCCTGTCATGTGATTGATGTCTATAATCCATCAGTTGGGGCTCCGGGCAGCCGAGCGGAAATGGAGGAAAACTCGCCTCACTGCGGACCTGGCATCCTTTCACTCCCTCCTCTCTACATTTTCCTCCTCTGTCTCTGCTGCTAAAGCCACTTTCTACCACTCTAAATTCCAAGCATCTGCCTCTAACCCTAGGAAGCTCTTTTCCACCTTCTCCTCCCTCCTGAATCCCCTCCCCCCCCCCCTCCTCCCTCTCTGCAGATGACTTCGTCAACCATTTTGAAAAGAAGGTCGACGACATCCGATCCTCGTTTGCTAAGTCAAACGACACCGCTGGTTCTGCTCACACTGCCCTACCCTGTGCTCTGACCTCTTTCTCCCCTCTCTCCAGATGAAATCTTGCGTCTTGTGACGGCCGGCCGCCCAACAACCTGCCCGCTTGACCCTATCCCCTCCTCTCTTCTCCAGACCATTTCCGGAGACCTTCTCCCTTACCTCACCTCGCTCATCAACTCATCCCTGACCGCTGGCTACGTCCCTTCCGTCTTCAAGAGAGCGAGAGTTGCACCCCTTCTGAAAAAACCTACACTCGATCCCTCCGATGTCAACAACTACAGACCAGTATCCCTTCTTTCTTTTCTCTCCAAAACTCTTGAACGTGCCGTCCTTGGCCAGCTCTCCCGCTATCTCTCTCAGAATGACCTTCTTGATCCAAATCAGTCAGGTTTCAAGACTAGTCATTCAACTGAGACTGCTCTTCTCTGTATCACGGAGGCGCTCCGCACCGCTAAAGCTAACTCTCTCTCCTCTGCTCTCATCTTTCTAGACCTATCGGCTGCCTTCGATACTGTGAACCATCAGATCCTCCTCTCCACCCTCTCCGAGTTGGGCATCTCCGGCGCGGCCCACGCTTGGATTGCGTCCTACCTGACAGGTCGCTCCTACCAGGTGGCGTGGCGAGAATCTGTCTCCTCACCACGCGCTCTCACCACTGGTGTCTCCCAGGGCTCTGTTCTAGGCTCTCTCCTATTCTCGCTATACACCAAGTTACTTGGCTCTGTCATAACCTCACATGGTCTCTCCTATCATTGCTATGCAGACGACACACAATTAATCTTCTCCTTTCCCCCTTCTGATGACCAGGTGGCGAATCGCATCTCTGCATGTCTGGCAGACATATCAGTGTGGATGACGGATCACCACCTCAAGCTGAACCTCGGCAAGACGGAGCTGCTCTTCCTTCCGGGAAGGACTGCCCGTTCCATGATCTCGCCATCACGGTTGACAACTCCATTGTGTCCTCCTCCCAGAGCGCTAAGAACCTTGGCGTGATCCTGGACAACACCCTGTCGTTCTCAACTAACATCAAGGCGGTGGCCCGTTCCTGTAGGTTCATGCTCTACAACATCCGCAGAGTACGACCCTGCCTCACACAGGAAGCAGCGCAGGTCCTAATCCAGGCACTTGTCATCTCCCGTCTGGATTACTGCAACTCGCTGTTGGCTGGGCTCCCTGCCTGTGCCATTAAACCCCTACAACTCATCCAGAACGCTGAAGCCCGTCTGGTGTTCAACCTTCCCAAGTTCTCTCACGTCACCCCGCTCCTCCGCTCTCTCCACTGGCTTCCAGTTGAAGCTCGCATCCGCTACAAGACCATGGTGCTTGCCTACGGAGCTGTGAGGGGAACGGCACCTCAGTACCTCCAGGCTCTGATCAGGCCCTACACCCAAACAATGGCACTGCGTTCATCCACCTCTGGCCTGCTCGCCTCCCTACCACTGAGGAAGTATGCACCAATTTGTAAGTCGCTCTGGATAAGAGCGTCTGCTAAATGACTTAAATGTAAATGTAAATGTAAATGGTCATTTGGCTGACCCCCTCCTTTGTATATCCCTCTGATCTTTGTATGTCCAGCTGGTCTATGCACACATGACTGTGCTAAATGGCATATATTATTATTATATTATTGTATATTCTGATCATGTTTTAGTGTTCTGCCAGCTGTCCCATACTCCCATGGCCTTTCTCTGGCTTCCTGTCCTATACAATAGACAATGCATTTTACCAGAACGGGAAATGAACCCATAAGTGTATCTTTCTCTTGTGTTACAATATTTATGTATATAATTTCTCCCATACCGGCACGTTGTATTAAAAAATACATATTTCACCTTTATTTAACCAGGTAGGCTAGTTGAGAACAAGTTCTCATTTACAACTGCGACCTGGTCAAGATAAAGCAAACAGTGCGACAGAAACAACAACACAGAGTTACACACAGAATACACAAACATACAGACAATAATACAATAGAAAAAGACTAACAATGTGTGCAAATGAGGTAGGATAAGGGAGGTAAGGCAATAAATAGGTAGTAGTGGCAAAAAAAATACAATATGGCAATTAAACATTGGGGTGATAGATGTGCAGAAAAGAAAAATAACAGTATGGGGATAAGGTAGTTGGATGGGCTGTTTACAGATGAGCTATGTACAGGTGCAGTGATCTGTCAGCTGTTCTGACAGATGGTACTTAAAGCTAGTGAGGGAGATGTGAGTCTCCAGCTTCAGTGACTTTTGCAGTTCGTTCTAGTCATTGGCAGCAAAGAACTGGAAGGAAAGGTGGCCGAAGGAGGAATTGGCTTTGGGGGTGACCAGTGAAATATACCTGCTGGAGCGCGTTCTACGAGTGGGTGCTGCTACGGTGACCAGTAAGCTGGGATAAAGCGAGGCTTTACCGAGCAGAGACTTGTAGATAACCTGTAGCCAGTGGGTTTGGCGACGAGTATGAAGCGAGGGCCAACCAACAAGAGCGTACAGGTCGCAATGGTGGGTAGTGTATGGGGCTTTCGTGACAAAACGGATGGCACTGTGATAGACTACATCCAGTTTGTTGAGTAGAGTGTTGGAGGATGACATCACTGAAGTCGAGGATCAGTAGGATGGTCAGTTTTACGAGGGTATGTTTGGCAGCATGAGTGAAGGATGCTTTGTTGCGATACAGGAAGCCGATTCTAGATTTAATTTTGGATTGGAGATGCTTACTGTGAGTCTGGAAGGAGAGTTTACAGTCTAACCAGACTGGGTGAAGGTGAAATGTGGAGGCTTGGGCAAGTTGCTGTGGAGTTTTTGCTACAGGATGCAAATTTCTGTTTGAAAAAGCTAGCCTTTACTTTCCTAAATGCCTGGTTCCTAACTCCCCTGAAAAGTTGCATATCACGGGGGCTATTCGCACAGGATGTTTTTTTTGTGCTGGTCAAGGGCAGTCTGGTCTGGAGTGAACCATATCTGTTCCTAATTCTACATTTTTTTGATTGGGACATGCTGAGGAAAGCACTTTTAAAGAATAACAAGGCATCCTCGACTGACGGAATGAGGGCAACATCCTTCCAGGATACCCGGGCCAGGTCGATTAGAAAGGCCTGCTCGCTGAATAGTTTTAGGGAGCGTTTGACAGTGATGAGGGGTGGTTGTTTGACCTCAGACCCAATACGGATGCAGGCAATGAGGAAGTGATCGCTAAGATCCTGGTTGAAGACAGCAGAGGTGTATTTGGAGGGCAGGTTGGTTTGGATGATATCTCCGAGGGAGCCTGTGTTTACGGATTTGGGGTTGTACCTGGTAGGTTCATTGATTATTTGTGTGAGATTGAGGGCATCAAGTTTAGATTGAACGATTGCTGGGGTGTTAAGCATGTCCCTATTTAGGTCACCTAACAGCTCAAGCTCTGAAGATAGATGGGGGGCAATCAATTCACATATAGTGTCCAGGGCAGTGCTGGGGGCAGAAGGTGGTTTGTAGCAAGAGTCAACAGTGTGAGACTTGTTTCTGGAAAGGATGATTTTTAAAAGTAGAAGCTCAAATTGTTTGGGCACAGACCTAGATAGTAAGATAGGTCTGTGCCCTGGCATGCAGTCACCAAAGAGCTACAGTATGTGTCTGCACTGTGGGATACAGGGAGAAAGGCGCGCTCACTGGCTGGATTTTCTGAGAATTCTCGGTGTCGAAGTTTTGCGACTACAGACAATTATAATAATATAATTATTGGCGGTGAAACACAATAATTTTAAAAGCGGGACACCAAGGTACGTATTTCAGCTTTGAAACCGATAGACTAAAATTGAATTTAGATGGTAATTCATCTATTTGTAGGTTTTGCCTGAAAAAATATGGTCGCTAGTGTTTGTAAAAGATTGAATTGAAAAAAGGAGTCATTAAAAATAATGGCGAGACAATTTCGTTGTAATACGCTATTTTGCCCAAAATGATCTGCTAGAATAATGTATTAAGATGGGAGTCGCATCTAAATAAATGTATTATAGAAGAGAAAGTCACCTAAAGTTAAATGTAGGGAATAACGGAGAGATACGATACAATTTCGTGCTATCCGGATGTTATAGCTCTATATGAATCGACTGACATACGATAAAGTTAGCACAGAACATGGTACGTCTAAATGTTAGGGTATAGAAAGTTGAGAGGTTTGGTTGGTTTTACTTTGTTGATTGGAATTTTAAGCTGAACTCAATCTGAATAGGGAATATATATTTTACAGAGACAGGCAGATTTGCACCGTCGTTTTACGTTGAACAACATCGTTCCTCAAAGAAGAGAAAATGGGTTGTGGCATTTAGGGGGAAAATGCGTGCATTATAGCTTAGAGTTACTTTCAAAAGTGGCTGAAAGTTCCAAATCCATTTTTTTTAAAGGAGAAGTATCGTAAAGATAGTCTGAAAAGATGCTACAGCTAGCAACGGAATTGCTAGGCATTCAATGGGGCTATATAGTGCAACGCTTTGGACTATAAAATAGGTAAGAATAGTTTAATCATAAAAAGTTGTGATTGTTTTCCCGAGTATTGATTTTTGGTTAGGTAACGCCAGTGAATTCGAACAAGAAGTTAACACATTCTAAAAACACAATCTGTTTTTCATTACGGGGAACCAGTAAATGTCTTATCTTAAAGGGACAGTGCACGTTTATCACAGTGGTTTGAGTGTATGACAGTGTATAAAATACTTTGGGACGACAATTTGAAGATAGACTGAATGAGTTACAAGAAACATCGAGGTCTTTAAAACGAATGATGTTAAGGGATTATCATAATTATTAGGTTTCGTTGTTGTAGTAAAAGTTTGAGTTAAGGGGATTTCCCTTTTCCCAGAGACAAGATATCTTAAAGGGGTACACTCACATAGGGATTATTAGGAGTTTTAATTAGACAAGTGAATAACGTATTGGGGATAGAGTCGTAATTAAAATGCTAAGTCAAAGACGAGACAGTTATTTAAATCAAAATGAATTCTAAATAATAACGAAGAGACAATTACGATTTATGCCCATCGAAATGTTTTATAAAATTAGCGAATTTAGAGATATTGGTTGGTGTTGTAAATTATAATTCAAGATTTGAACAGATAAATTACGTTTGGTTTATCGAACAACAATTATTATATTATATATATTATTATTATATTATATTAACAATTATTTACAATTAATTGAAAGTCGTTACGGATTGGGCCGAGGTTGAGAGCGTGTTGATGACATCACTCGCAAAGCAGTTTTGTCGCCATGGAAATTATGTTGTGACTAGGAGTAACAGAGAAAATTGGTTGTATTTTAGAAGGAAAATGCGTGCATTATAGATTTGAGTCACTTTTCAGAAGTTCAGGAAAGATGCTAAAAACGAGCAGGTGATTCGCTAGGTGGGCATCGTAGATTTGTGGCGTTTATTTGGATTGTATTAGGCTATGAGAAAGGGAGACTGGATGTCTGAATCGTAAAACATCGTGGTAATGGATTCTGATGGTTGTCGATTCCGGGTTTGATTGTTTATGTAACACCAGTGAATTTGAGCACTGTTTCCATTGTGTGGAACCATGTTAGGGTATTTAATGTTGAAAAGCAACCTCTATAGAAAAACATAATTGCATATGTTTCGGGAAATTAGCTAGTTTGAATTTGGTTATTTGAGCTTTTCCCCTGATATGTAGACATCTGTAACAGGGGCAAGTTGTTGTTTTTCTTGAGGAACTAGCAGATGTAAACGTGAATCTCTGAATAATTTTGTCATCTGAAGCATTATAGTAGTGACCTTATAGTATAGGTTTTTTTGCTGATAAAAGTGGTTTTTTATTGGTTACTGGTTATGGTCAATTTTAGGGTTTGATTTAACTTAGTTAAACATTGTATTCTGGTGTGTTTAAGTAGGATTCCTTATTCCGGGACGGATGGAAGTTATCTAAAATATGTAATTTGAAGGAGCCATGGGAGAATGCGATTGCATTTTTATTAAATATCTGGGATTAAATTACGGATTACTTACACTGAGAAATGTACGACATTTGCGGCAGTGGGAATAAGTATTAAATTGGATAATAATGTTATCAGGTTAATTGTATCTAAGGGTAGCATGTTCATTTAAGTAAACAAATACATAGACAATGTTAAAAATGTATGATTAATGATTTGAGTCAAAGGGGAATTATCATTAGGTTTAGTTTATAGTTCACTTTTGAGTTTCCGAATCAAAATAGCATAGTGAATACTAGTTAGGCGTGTTGTGTCTCACTTTTAGAAGTTTCCTGGGATTATAATCTTGGGGAGAGTGGGGGAGATGGCGGCCATAAACGACCAAATTGAAAAAGGCCTGGAAGTTTTGATTATCCATTAAGGTTTGCAAATATATACACATACAACATTTGTTAGGACTATTTGTTTTAGTGCAAAGGTATTTTAAAGAGGCACGCTCACATATGGAACTTTATGCGTTTTTATTTTATGAGTTTTAATTACACAAGTGTTTTTTTTTATTTTAAGGATAAAGGGTTCTTTAATATGTCTAATGTAGTATGGAACATGACTATAAAAGGGTAGTATGACCTATTGACCTTATCATGGCTATCTTTTGGGGTCTGATCAGCCCCGGGGGAGAGCCATTTGTATAATGAATTGTGGTCAGTTGGGTTACTAATTTTAAGAACAATTAGTTATAATGGAGTTTTAGTTTGGGGTTTAGAATTATTGTTTGAATCACTGAAGAGAAAGTGTTTCAGAATTCTGATTTACAATATTAGCAATATTTGATATTACAACAGAAAATAGTTATATTTACCATTGAGAATAAATAGGGGTGATAAATTACTGTAGATAAGGAATTCCACACTATGCAACATATATTAAATTCATGTGATTGTCAGATAGAATACTGAGGATCTCTGAAGGAAAGAGCTTTTACAGTGTATGAAGGATTTTGATATGGTTAGCATTTGATTAGGCCCTGGTTAACTATTAGGAGGTTTTTAAAATATTATTAACCTGTTACTCCTACCCCCTACTTTTTCGAACATTCTGTTAAAAATGACGCAACATTTCAGCGCCCTGCTGCTCATGCCAGGAATATAGTATATGTATATGATTCGTATGTGTGGATAGAAAACACTCAGACGTTTATAAAACTGGTTAAATCACGTCTGTGACTATAACAGAACGTGCGTTTCATCGAAAAGTGCAGGAAAATCTGATCACTGAAAATGGAAAAATATATCCATGCACGACTTGAACCCATTGATAAAGGTGAACCACATTTAATGGGGCTGAGGTTGCAATACCTACAGCTTCCACACGTTGTCTAGACTCTTGTCATTTGCCTACTATTTGTTTCTTTGTCAAACAGACGCAAGGCAGCGCATTTCTTCCGGTCTCCGACCAAATATTTTGGTTGAGATTTACCCGGACATTATTTCCAGACGGACAGCTAAAGAATATACTTCGCCTCATGATCAATTTGATCGCTTATTAACGTTTACTAATACCTAAAGTTGCATTACAAAAGTATTTCGAAGTGTTTTGTGAAAGTTTATCTTCGACTTTTTTAATTTAAAAAAATGACGTTACATTATAAGACGCTATTTTTTTCGTTTATCACACAGTCTTCATAGATCGATATCTAGGCTATATATGGACCGATTTAATCGAAAAAAAGACCCAATAGTGATTATGGGACATCTAGGAGTGCCAACAAAGAAGATGGTCAAAGGTAATGAATGTTTTATATTTTATTTGTGCGGTTTGTGTAGCGACGACTATGCTAATTATTTTGTTTACGTCCCCTGCGGGTCTTTTGGGATGTTACATGCTATCAGATAATAGCTTCTCATGCTTTCGCCGAAAAGCATTTTAAAAATCTGACTCGTTGCCTGGATTCACAACGAGTGTAGCTTTAAATCAATACCCTGCATGTGTATTTTAATGAATGTTTGAGTTTTAACTAGTACTATTAGCATTTAGCGTAGCGCATTTGCATTTCCAGATGTCTAGATGGGACGCCTACGTGTCAGGTAGGAGCAAGAGGTTAAATTTAACAGGAATATAGGACATCTGTGGGGATTTAGGATTATTGTAAGGATTAAGATAGATTGATTAAGGAAATGTAAGGACTTTAGAGATTGCCACTTATAGACATGTTTTTTTCTAAAATCAATGATTTTAGATAGTCAAACAGTGAGACGCTTAGTGGCATTTTGAGAGATACGAGAGAAAGGAATTACTGTTTAAATCGCTAAATATATATATATTTGAGAACATATATAAATAGCACAGATACTTCTTATACTAGATAAGACACTTGACAGAGAATTGATACAGGATTGAGATGAATGGATGCCCAAGGGAGAATTGGACATACATGATAATGTCAGAAAATAAGGATAATTTACTAATTCTACCTAAGTCATTATTTAGGGTATATAAGGTTGTTACCTAGGCAGAGCCAGATATCAAAAGGGGGGTGGGTAAATTAGTGGCCTATTGGATAAGAAACTAATAATAACAAATAATAAAAAATGTAGCTAACGAAATGGAATAGAAGTGAAAAATCTAATCAGATAAAACACATGAGAAACTGTTTGGTAACCAAGCTTGTATGTCCAGGATTTTATGCATTACAGGTGAACTACAGGTGAAGTTACTCAATCCAGTCCCAGAGGATTGTTGGAGGGACCATACCAAGGACTCCTGGTGACAGCTAGCTGAAAGAGCTACCCGGATTCATATCGCACGGCGGGAGGGTAAGACACACTAACCATGTCGAACAATAAACAGTGTTCGAGAGGAGAACTGGAATTAACAGAATTCCCGGGGGCCATCTCTCGAATGAAGTAATCCTCCCTGTCCTATCACCCCTGTTTTGTTCATAGAAGTGAAGGTGTGTCTGGCTTTTGCTAGTGATGTGTTCTCGGGGAGAGGGTGGGGCTTCACATGGAAGCTGTTCGTCTGAGCTGTCTTATCGTGGGTGCCATATTCCTGATACAGCACGTCCTACCTGAGTATGCGGAGAGTGGTAATTTGACCCATGGTTTAGACGATGAGGATTTTGTTCCAAAACAAGCATAAGAGATCCCTTTATCTGGGTAAACAGGAAGTTAGAGTAGAGGTTGGGAAGGATCTCTCAATGGGGTTTTATGTAGACCAAATGGGGTCTCTAACTACATGGCAGTCTAGGACTCTGAGCCATTATGGCATATATCGGTGCAGGTTCTGTGGGAGCAAATATAACACATATACAAATGCATAAGATATATAGAATAGCTGAACACTAAAAACAGACTACATGAAGGGAAGGTGACACAGGTGCTAGGATAGCTGGACATACCAAGGCCAGAGGGATATACAAAGGAGGGGGTCAGTCAAATGACTAACTGATGACCAATAGACATAGTTAGCATATTTTTAGGACGTAGAGATGCAGAAGGAATGACAGAGAAGACACATAGTCTGTTGCTCTGAGATAAAGACACACATACATAGTAACATATTGAGCTAAGTGCAGAGCCAAAGCATAGGGCTGTAAAATAGATGAATGTATAGTATTTTTAGTATAACTGGACACGCCAGAAACTGAGGAGACACATAGTCTGCTGATCCTAGATAATACACAAACAAAAGAATGCATTTAGCTAAGTGCAGGAACAAAGCAAGGGTCTTGTCATCATTATAATCTGACGGAAAGCAGGTATGGGCGTTATTGAGCTGAACAAGCAGGATGCACGGATTGGAATGTAACTTTATTTGCATGTAGGATGGGCTCATATGCAATATGTGGATAAATACTGGAGCCAGGGCTCTGGAAAAGGTGTGTGTTCCGCGGGGCACTCTGGCTTGCTATACTGTTGTATTAAAGCCTGATTGATTTCACAAAGTTCTGGTATGCGTTGTATTTGATCCGATGTTCCACCACAGTTCCCATATTGATCGTGGACACAGGTCATAGGTCATTTGGAGAGAGAGGGCTATATGAATCCACTCACCCAGTATGGAAGGAGGTGGAGTATAGTGAAGGTGAGAGGTTTTGATTGTAATCCAGAGAGAGGGATGTATTGCATAAAGATACGCCTAACCCTTTAAACAGTAATGAAGGAGGATCTAGGGTTGTGGTATGATGGATATGACCAGTTCTTGGTCGACACCCTAGTACAGTTCTGGGTAGAGGAGGTTAGGCCAGTATGGTAAAGCTGTTCACAATATAACTACAATGTGTGATTGGATGTATAATATTTAATCAAAGGGTGGATATGTTAAGGGAATTTTTATCTATAATGACTAATTATGTATACGTTTCAATCAAGATGTACTAATCAGAATACTATTATGTTACTGTATATGTACTAATCAGAATACTATTATGTTACTGTATATGTACTAATCAGAATACTATTATGTTACTGTACATGTATGAATTTTCTTTCTTGATCCCAGTACTGAATATAATGTGGTGAATGTGGTCAAGAGTTTAGAACAATGGCGGTCTGTTCCTTGGTACAACTGAATGAAGTATATCTCCAGACTGACTAGAATGCTTATCTACACTGGCTGACCTTGGCTCTACGCGAGGAGGGAAGGCTTGAGAACTATAGAGCCTTTCGAGCAGTGTCAAGAAGAGACGGAACATTTAGAAAACGCTGACGTCATTTTCAGTTTATAACCTGTGGTAAAATGTGTAAGTACTGAGTACTCTCTTGAATAAACTCTGCTGTCTGATTTTAAGACTGGGCTCTGTCTATCATTATAGAATAAGGGAATTACAAATCCTTTTGTATTGACAGAGTGTTTAATTTTAATTGGGAATTTAAACATAGAGCAAATTAATTCCTTTAACATACTCAAAGACATCATTCAAACAGTTTTAGAAACTGAGTGTTTTCTATCCAAATATACTAATTATATTCATATATATTAGCAACTGAGCCTGAGTAGCAGGCAGTTTACTCTGGGCACCTTATTCATCCAAGTTACTCAATACGGCCCCCCCAGCAATAACAAGTTTAAACTAACCTCCAGACGAGCTTCAATGACATACAACTCTCCTTATGTGGCTTCCAACTGCTCTTAAACGCAAGTTAAACTAAATGCATGCTCTTCAACCGATTGCTGCCCACACCTGCCCGCCCATCCAGCATCACCACTCTGGATGGTTCTGACTTAGAATATGTGGACAACTACAAATACCTAGGTGTCTGGTTAGACTGTAAACTCTCCTTCCAGACTCACATTAAGCATCTCCAATCCAAAATTAAATCTAGAATCAAAGGAACCGATCCTTTACTTCGGTGATGTCATTTACAAAATAGCCTCCAACACTCTGCTCAGGAAATTTGATGCAGTCTATCACAGTGCCATCCGTTTTGTCACCAAAGCCCCATATACTACCCACCACTGCGACCTGTGTGCTCTTGTAGTAAAACGCCAAATGGATCTACCTCCTGGTCCTTTTCCCCTGCCTCTCCCACCAAGGGTAGAGACAGAGATGACCTCGCCTACCGAAATACAGGATTGGGCAAAGCCATCAGAAGAAGGCACCAGCCAACCAACTATTGAACCTGACTAGTGTCAGGAAGAATCACCCTCTGCCTCATTTGACACCTCTGAATGGGAACAGCTGTTAGACTCATTGCTGATAGAGTAAGGGCACTGTCATGAACAGAGGCCCATATGCGCACTGTAAGACAAGTATTTCCTCATTGTGCTAGAGTAACAGGCTCTGTCATAAACAGAGGCCCATATATGCACTGTAAGAAAAATATTTCCTGTTGTAAGATATGTCATCACCCTCTCTGCTCTGACGGAATGGGAGGAGCAGCGGATCGGGTGCAGAGAATCAAAAGGTATATAAAGAGACATTTGCCATTACTTTGGCGCTAACTTCTTGAATTCTGAATTCATTTAGCCAACCATTTGACTTCGGGTAAATTGACACCTGACTCAAATTACTTAAAGATTCTAACTTGTTGGATCTGAGAAGGGACTTTCCAATATACCATTTAACTATTGAACAGCTGTTTTGTCGCATATTGACCAGGTGCGTGTGTCTCAGAACCTCGGCCTCGTTGCGTGCCACGGACGCTGCGGTAGTTCAACGGGACTGAGAGTCACTCTAGTCCTTAGTTGATCTCTTGTTTATACCTATGGTTATCTGAATTGACCCTGTAAGCATATTGACCAGGTGCATGTGTCTCAGAACCTCGGCCTCGTTGCGTGTTACAGACTTTTTGATATTCCATTGGGGCAAGGGATCACCAACGGGTCCTCTCATCCAGTCCAAACTTGAATCTCTAAATTTAGTAAACCACCGACTTCAAGTCAACCTCTCAGCCAGTAGAGGGGAGTCGCTACTAACTAAATTCTAAAAGAACTCTGACCGATTGAAACTCTGCTCCTGATCTCGTGGGTCTCCTCGTCATCTCTCAAAGGTAATTAAATAACTATTACAAGTATTTAATATAGAGATAAGTGTTATCATTGTACCAGGCATTTTATAAGAGCATTAAGTCAATTGCATGTTTTTGATTAACGCTGTGTGTGACCGAGTAACAAATTGTGTATTTTGAAGTGTGTTTGATTGTAAAAAACAAAAAACAGAGTGTTTTCAAAAATAAACGTTAGTCTTGTTTTGTCTCGAGTAAAAGGTTCTCTCAAAGACAGATAACGGCACGGGAGATAACAACTCTGACACTCCTCGCTACCGGGACACTGGAAACGGGGATCAATGCTCTATGACAGAATGAATTACCATTAAAAGACAAGGAGGAAGGTGTGTCCAGTAGTGATTCATTTAATTGTCTTATCGATCTATCTAAGTTTTATTTTCCAAGCGATACATAGCCGACGGGCAGAGTAGTGAGACTAAGTTGACTAAAGGTCGTCACACTTTAAACTAGATACATCACAGAGGGGAAATACTCAACCACAGGGAAATCATATAGAGACGGGTAGGACTAGTGCTTAATAACAACTCAAGGACCAATTAGTGGTGAAGCAAAGAGTCTAGAGGATAAAGGTGGGGTTCACACATCCCAGCTAGAGCTAGACCGTTGAGAGTGACAAGGCAAAAGACCTCTCTACACGGACAACGCTTCGATATAGAAAGAGAGGCAGGGCTACGCGAGCGGTCCTGGTTATACCGAGATAACCTGAAGTATCTATAGTGCCCTGTCCAATCCAGGGAACGGGACGCTAACCACCTCTAGCAGCCCCATTGCCGGCCAAGGGGCGGGGCTGAAGGTTTCGTATCGCTACACTCTCGTTGGCTGGCCCTCGCTTCATATTCATCGCCAAACCCACTGGCTCCTGTTCATCTATAAGTCTTCGCTAGGTAAAGCCCCCCCTTATCTCAGCTCACTGGTCTCTATAGCAGCACCCACCCTTAGCACGCGCTCCAGCAGGTATATTTCACCGGTCACCCCCGAAGCCAATTCCTACTTCGGCCGCCTTTCCTTCCTGTTCTCTGCTGCCAATGACTTGAACGAACTGCAAAAATCACTGAAGCTGGAGACTCATATCTCCCTCACTACCTTTAAGCACCAGCTGTCAGAACAGCTCACAGATCACTGCACCTGTACATAGCTCATCTGTAAACAGCCTACATATGTCACATCCTGACCTTAGTTCCTTTATTATGTCTCTATTTTAGTTTGGTCAGGGCGTGAGTTGGGGTGGGCATTCTATGTTTTGTTCTTGTGTTTATATTACTGTGTTTGGCCTGGTATAGTTCCCAATCAGAGGCAGCTGTCGAGGCAGCTGTCGTTGTCTATATGAGAACCATACTTAGGTAGCCTGTTTTCCCACTTTTGTTTGTGGGTGGTTATTTTCCGTTTCAGTTTTTTCACCATACGGGACTGTTTCAGGTTTTCCTTTATTCTCTTGTTCGTTTGTATTCAGTGTTCAGTTCATTAAAGGTATCAGGAACACGTACCACGCTGTGCTTTGGTCTACTCCTTCTTCCACCAACGACAATCGTTACAACATAGCTCATCTGTAAATAGCCGATCCAACTACCTCATCCCCATATTGTTATTTATTTTATTTATTTTGCTCCTTTGCACCTTAGTATCTCTACTTGCACATGCATAACATGCCAGGGTTGCATGCCAGGGTTACAAGCCAGGGTTACATGCCAGGGTTACATGCCAGGGTTACATGCCAGTGTTGCATGCCAGGGGTGCATGCCAGGGTTTGCCATGTCCTCGGTTTTACTGCTAAATTGGGCTACTTTTGAAAATTATGTCACGGTTGACAATGTATTGGTGGTGGCTTGTGGGTTTGTGGGCAACTTCCAAGTTGACTGGTGCAAAGGGAGTTTCATATACAGTCATTGGGATGGTACAGAGCGGCGTGTGTGTGTGTACTCGTTTCTGTACAGCACTTTGAGATATCAGCTGATGTACGAAGGGCTATATAAATAATTTTGATTTGATTTGATTTGTACTGCTGAGACAGAGAGCACTGCAGCTGATGCAAGCAGATGAGTCACATCAGTTGGAGGAGGCCAGCACGTCGTGACAAGTGAAGTGAGATTCAACCAACGACACTAGCTCGCTACATACTCCTCACTCAAAAAATGTTGTTGCCTCTTTTCTGTTTCCTCAATGCCCCCAGTCCTACGAATCACTTCAGCCAACAAAGCAAGGGAGAGAAACTGAGAAATTGTAATCCAACAGTTTCAGAGATACTCTCTGGTTATGTAGCTAACTAGCTAACATTTGCCAGAAAGTTGAAGTCAGAGGAGAGAGAGAGAGAGAGCTATGAGCAGTGGTGCAGAGTTGAGGCCAGAGGAACCGATTGGATACGCTCGCAGTTCTACCGTCAGAAGGCCAGGTAAACGCTAGACGCAATTCTACCGTCAGAATGCCAGGTAAATGCTAGACACAATTCTACTGTCAGAATGCCAGGTAAATGGGTAAAATATGGCTGAAAAAAGAGCAAAGACTGGGGAAGAGAACAGGGTATAATGGAATTAATTCAGAGCATCCCAGGAGCTGACAGAAAAGCTTCCTGTAGGCAAATCAGAAATCCAAGCCCACCACCACTTGATCTTATTTCTCATTCACAAATGGAGAAACACAAGAGCAATGCTGCTTTGTTTTCTAATGCCAGGACATCGTTTGACACAGGAACTACATATGGGAATAACTCCGTTATTTCTTCAGAACCTAAGGCGCTGCGTCGGGGGTTCTAAACTGACATTACATTTTTTTAAGATAGTCATAAGTTTGACATTTACCTATTTGATTTAAAAAATGTAGGACCCCTTTATTTATAAAACAAATATATAAAAAATGTATTTGATAAAATATTGATTTTGGCCTTTATTACTATAGCCCATAGAAACACATTGAATAACACATTCATAAATAACAAAAGGGACAGTCAAAAAAATGTATCATAAGAAGCAGAAGTTGGCACGTCGATGGTACCGGCTTCAGACGGGTCTCCTGATACTTGTGGGGGTCGTGGAGCAACATGGAGAACACCAACGTGTTCGTGAGAGTCTCCTGATACTTGTGGGGGTCGTAGAGCAACATGGAGAACACCAACGTGTTAGTGAGAGTCTCCTGATACTTGTGGGGGTCGTAGAGCAACATGGAGAACACCAACGTGTTAGTGAGAGTCTCCTGATACTTGTGGGGGTCGTAGAGCAACATGGAGAACACCAACGTGTTAGTGAGAGTCTCCTGATACTTGTGGGGGTCGTAGAGCAAAACGGAGAACACCAACATGTTCAAATCAAATCAAATTTTATTTGTCACATACACATGGTTAGCAGATGTTAAATGCGAGTGTAGCGAAATGCTTGTGCTTCTAGTTCCGACAATGCAGTGATAACCAACAAGTAATCTAACTAACAATTCCAAAACTACTGTCTTATACACAGTGTAAGGGGATAAGGAACATGTACATAAGGATATATGAATGAGTGATGGTACAGAGCAGCATACAGTAGATGGTATCGAGTACAGTATATACATATGAGATGAGTGTGTAGACAAAGTAAACAAAGTGGCATAGTTAAAGTGGCTAGTGATACATGTGTTACATAAGGATGCAGTCGATGATGTAGAGTACAGTATATACATATGCATATGAGATGAATAATGTAGGGTAAGTAACATTATATAAGGTAGCATTGTTTAAAGTGGCTAGTGATATATTTACATAATTCCCATCAATTCCCATTATTAAAATGGCTGGAGTTGGGTCAGTGTCAATGACAGTGTGTTGGCAGCAGCCACTCACTGTTAGTGGTGGCTGTTTAACAGTCTGATGGCCTTGAGATAGAAGCTGTTTTTCAGTCTCTCGGTCCCAGCTTTGATGCACCTGTACTGACCTCGCCTTCTGGATGATAGCGGGGTGAACAGGCAGTGGTTCGGGTGGTTGATGTCCTTGATGATCTTTATGGCCTTCCTGTAACAACGGGTGGTGTAGGTGTTTGTGAGAGTCTCCTAAATCTTGTGGGGATCGTAGAGCAAAACGGAGAACAAGTCTCCTCTTTCCAAGGAGTTATAGTTTTGTGCTGACTGAAGTTGACTACCCGTACTAGCATAAGCCATAGACAATATTCTATTGCCATACTTGATTTTAAACAATAACTCTAAAGTCTGCTCCGGTGAGACCAAAAACATAAACACCTGTCGCCGAAATGACATAACCTGTTTTAACGCCGGATGTTTGAAACCCAACGGGACAACCTTAATTGAACTGGCGAACTTCCCAAAGCGCAATAACTCGCGCTCCAATAGCTTATTTGGAATAAACGGCGGTACATTTGAAATCGTTACCCTCGATCAACAAGACAGTCTTCTTTAAGAAGTACACCATGCTCAAACATCCGATCAACAAGACACTCTTCTTTAAGAAGTACACCATGCTCAACCATCCCATCAACAAGACACTCTGCTTTAAGAAATACACCATGCTCAACCATCCGATCAACAAGACAGTCTTCTTTAAGTACACCATGCTCAACCATCCGATCAACAAGACAGTCTTCTTTAAGAAGTACACCATGCTCAACCATCCGATCAACAAGACACCCTTCTTTAAGAAGTACACCATGCTCAACCATCCGATCAACAAGACACTCTTCTTTAAGAAGTACACCATGCTCAACCATCCGATCAACAAGACACTCTTCTTTAACCTGTTAGTCCTATAGGGGCAGTATTTCATTTTTGGATAAAAAGACGTGCCCGTTTTAAGCGCAATATTTTGTCACGAAAATATGCTCGACTATGCTTGCAATTGATAGTTTTGGAAAGAAGACACTCTTACGTTTACAGAACTGCAAAGATTTTCACTGTGAGTGCCCTAGAACAAATGCTTCAGGCAAAACCAAGATGTTTGACCGACCAGGAAATGAACAGGATTTCTGAGGCTACGTTTTCCATGATCGCCTTATATGGCTGTGAATGCGACAGGAATGAACGGACACTTTCTCTTGTTTCCCCAAGGTGTCTGCAGCATTGTGACGTATTTGTAGGCATATCATTGGACGATTGACCATAAGAGACTACAATTGCCAAGTGTCCCGCACGGTGTCTGCGTGGAAATTGGTGCGCAAAAGTCAGCTACCAGTATTTTTCCATCCGAATCAGAGAAGAATGCAGGCTTCCAGGGACGGCATTTCAATGAAGAGATATATGACAAAACACCTTGAGGATTGATTCAAACAACGTTTTCCATGTTTCAGTCGATATTATGGAGTTAATTCGGAAAAAAGTTTGACGTGTAGGTGACTGAATTTTCGGTTTGTTTCGGTAGCCAAATGCATAGTAACAAAACGGAACGTTGTGTCCTACACAATAATCTTTCAGGAAAAACTGGACATCTGCTATGTAACTGAGAGTCTCCTCATTGAAACATCTGAAGTTCTTCAAAGGTAAATAATTTTACTTGATCCCTTTGCTGGTTTTTGTGAATATGTTGCATGCTAAATGCTAACGCTAAATGCTAAGCTAGCTATCACCACTCTTACACAAATTATTGATTTTCTCTGGTTCTAAAGCATATTTTGAAAATCTGAGACGACAGGATTGTTAAGAAAAGGATAAGCTTGAGAGCAGGCATATTTATTTCATTTCATTTGCGATTTTTAGAAATCGCTAAGCTGCATCCCTGTCTCACCCCACGACCCTGTGTGAAGAAATGTGTGTTTTTTGCCAATTTTAACCGCACACTTGTTGTTTGTGTACATGGATTTTATAATGTCGTATGTTTTGCGTTTACCCGCTGTATTGAGGCAGGGTGGAAGTCTTTTCGTGGTAGCAGGGTGGAGATAACCACTTGTGCGTTGGGGAAAGTAGAAGAAGCCTTTTCAATCATTCCCTTCAGTGCTGTGGCCACCCTTTCCTGCTGTGCTCTCAGGTCGTTTGTGCCTGTGTGTATTATTATGTGGCTGGGTGAACCTAGTTGGTCCTCAGACAGAAGGTCGAGGGCACGCTGGGTGTTTGGACACCAGAGTTTAGACACACTATGTTTGGGAAAACGTTTTTTTTCTTCTATATATTTCCCATTTGAGTCCATAAGTAGTACAATCTGTGTCTTGTGTTTGTCCTCAGTGGGTGTGAGCGGGTTGTCAGAAGGGCTATCAGGGTGGCTGATAGGGGTGCTCAGAGGGGGTGAGAGCCGCTGGGCTTGTGGTTCTTCATTTGTCTGTTCTGCTGTGGTGTCGACTCTATGGTCAGGGTCTGGTGTGGACTGTTCTGCTGTGGTGTCAAAACTTTTGTCAGGTGCTGGGGTGTGCTGTTCTGCTGGCTTCTCTGTGGGGGTGGCCACCTCTCTAGTGGGTTGTTCTCTGTCACACGCCGTCCCCTCAACCTCTCCTCCGTCCCCCTCACCCTCTCCTCCATCCCCCTCAACCTCTCCTCCACCAGCAGTCTGATCCTCTCCTCTAATGCTCTGTTCTTCTCCTGATTCTGCTCTTTCTCCTGTTGAAGTTGTCTCACCACAGTCCAGAGTGCAGATATGTCTCTGTCCACCTCCAGCTCTCCGGGTCTGGTTAAGGGGGTGTTGTTGTGCTGGACTATTGTCTGGGTCTGTGCTGACTGAAGTGTAATCACCTGCTGTTCCAGCTCCACCTGTCTTACCTCCAGCTGGGTGAATTTGTCCTTCATTTCAATGAGGGAGTGGTAGTCCGTGCTGGGAGGTTGACTCTCCGCTGGGGGTTGCTCGTTTGTGGTGTTACATAATGAAGAGGTCTGGTTTGACCCGCTCGGGGTGGGGGTATCTTTATCAAGGAGAGCTTCTCCTGTTGGGCTAATTCTTTGATTAGGTGAAAGTCCAGCTGAAACTGTTTGGGGTTACTTTGTACGATCACTGTTCCGGACTTATAGATATTTATATTACTTGACTCAGAGTCCTCGTTATCAAGTATTCTGAGTTTCCACCCTCGTTAATCCCCGCTCTCGTAACAGAGTGGTAGTGTGCTAATATAGCACTGTGCCATGCCAGGGGATGGTTTGTGTGGAAGATAAGGTTGCTGATGTTCCCATTTTTGTAATAGTCAGCAAAAAGTGTCTCTTGATTTTCCATAAGGAGCTTCATTTTGTAATCTTTTCTTGACTTCTCATTCTTTACATGCAAAGGGTACTGTATTTTAATTGCCTCTGAACAGCGGGGAGGGAGCTTCTAAGGCCTCTCCATTTGGTTGGGGTAGACTGTGTGACTCTCCTGCCATTGTTGGGCTAATGGGCTTTGACACCTCTCACTTGACACGTCAGTGCTAGTTGAAGCTGTATCAAGCTTGGCAGAATTATGTTAGAATTCAGTCCTTATAAAGTAATGTTGTGTATTTTTCTTCTTGGCTTTTGGAAATAAGATATAGTTTCAGACTAAGCATTACTCACTCAGTTCCAGGTTGGATGGTGTTTTCAGGTTTCTGCTGTTTTCCAGAGAATTTGCTGTATAGAGTAAAAATCCTTGGTAGTTGTGAACCTTCCAGGTGATTCCGTAATTCCGTCCAAAATCAGGTTGTAGGTTTTAAGTTTTGATTTGAAGTAGGGGTTATGTTGTAGAGGGTAAAATCCAGTATGTGTTCCAGACAAGAAATCAAAGTTTATCTGACTCTTAATCTATCTTTTTTAAAGAAAATGCTGAAAAATGCAGGAGCTGATCTGATCCTGACCTCTGCGCTTCTCTCTCTCTCTCTCTCTCTCTCTCTCTCTCTCTCTCTCTCTCTCTCTCTCAGACCACTGACTCATTCAGCTCCCATCCCCCTCGTTCACAGTAGAAGCATCACACAAGGTTTTAAAGAATGTTGACATCTAGTGGAATCTTAGGAAGTGCATTTCGACCCCAGAGACACTGTATAGGCAAAGAGTTGAAAAACTACAAACCTCAGATTTCCCACTTCCTGGTTGGATTTTTCGCAGGTTTTTGCCTGCCATATGAGTTCTGTTATACTCACAGACATCATTCAAACAGTTTTAGAAACTGAGTGTTTTCTATCCATATCTACGAATTATATGCATATATATTAGCAACTGGGCCTGAGTAGCAGGCAGTTTACTCTGGGCACCTTATTCATCCAAGCTACTCAATACGGACCCCAGCCATAACAAGTTTAAACTAACCTCCAGACGAGCTTCAATGACATACAAGTCTCCTTCCGTGGCTTCCAACTACTCTTAAACGCAAGTTAAACTAAATGCATGCTCTTCAACCGATTGCTGCCCACACCTGCCCGCCCATTCAGCATCACCACTCTGGATGGTTCTGACTTAGAATATGTGGACAACTACAAATACCTAGGTGTCTGGTTAGACTGTAAACTCTCCTTCCAGATTCACATTAAGCATCTCTAATCCAAAATGAAATCTAGAATAAGCTTCCTATTTCGCAAAAAAGCATCCTTCACTCATGATGCAAAACATACCCTCGTAAAACGGACTATCCGACCGATCCTTGACTTCGGTGATGTCATTTACAAAATAACCTCCAAAACTCGACTCAGCAAATTGGATGCAGTCTATGACAGTGCCATCCGTTTTTTACCAAACCCCCATATACTACCCACCACTGCGACATGTATGCTCTCGTTGGCTGGCCCTCTCTTCGTATTCGTCGCCAAACCCACTGGCTCCAGTTCATCTATTAGTCTTTGCTAGGTAAAGCCCCGCCTTATCTCAGCTCACTGGTCACCATAGCAGCACCCACTCATAGCACGCACTCCAGCAGGTATATTTCACTGGTCACCCCCCAAAGCCAATTCCTCCTTCGGCCACCTTTCCTCCCTGTTCTCTGCTGCCAATGACTGGAACGAACTGCAAAAATCGCTGAAGCTGGAGACTCATATCCCCCTCACTATCTTTAAGCACCAGCTGTCAGAACAGCTCACAGATCACTGCACCTGTACATAGCTCATCTGTAAATAGCCCATGCAACTACCTCATCCCCATATTGTTATTTATTTTATTTATTTTGCTCCTTTGCACCCTAGTATCTCTACTTGCTCACGCATCTTCTGCACATCTATCACTCCAATGTTTAATTGCAATATTGTAATTATTTCGCCAATACTGCCTATTTATTGCCTTACCTCCCTTATCCTACGTCATTTGCACACATTGCATTTAGACTTTTGATATTGTATTACTGACAGTATGTTTGTATTTCCGTGTGTAACTCTGTGTTGTTGTTTGTATCGCACTGCTTTTATTTATTTTGACCAGGTCGCATTTGTGAATGAGAACTTGTTCTCAACTAGCCTAACTGCTCTAATAAAGTTTTCTGATGTCACATGGTCTCATGGTCTGACAAACACCACTCTAGCTCTGCCACCTTTCACCACAGATGCGGAAGTGTGACACTGGCAGATGTGATGGACACGTAACCAAATGCCACTCCAGCATTGCAACTCTAGATCACTTGGGATGTTTTGTTGAAGACATTGTAAAGAAAGGAATCAATATTCACAGAAAAAAAATGCACAGCACTCCTAAATGCAGTTACAGGGCCTGCAGTGCATGAGGAACCAATAAAGGACATTGGGAATGTGTCTTACTCATTGATTACTGATGAAAGTACTGATGTCACTACTAAGAAGCAGCTGGGTGTTCTGGTAAAACACAGCAATAAACTCTTTCAAATCATAAGCACATTTGGAGGAATAATAATCATTCCAGCTGCTGATTCACTGACCTTTGCCATTGCCTTGTTCAGGTTTCTTGATGACAATAAACTGCATCGGTCTAGCCACAGATGGCTGCAACACAATGTGCAGCAAAAACAGCTCCGTCCTGACAAAACTTCAAGAACACAATCCGTATTAGGTCTACATTAAATGTGTTTGTCATTCCGTGCAACTATGTGCCTCCAAAGCAGTTCATGTTCTTCCACAAAATGTAGAATATATGGTGTCACAAATACATACATGGGTTTCCAAAGCCCTCCAGCAACTTTGGAAATATGAGAACATACACTGTATTCAGAAAGTATTCAGGCCCCTTGACTTTTTCAACGTTTTGTCGCATTCCAGCCTTATTCTAAAATGAGTCAATTGTTTTTTTCCCCTCGTAAATCTACAAACAATACCCCATGATGACAAAGCAAAAATAGTTTTTTAGAGTGTATGCATGTAGAATGCAAATTTAAACAAAATAAAAAAACAAATATCACATTTAAAAAGTATTCAGACCCTTTATTGAGTACTTTGTCGAAGCACCATTGGCAGTGATTACAGCCTTGAGTCTTCTTGGGTATAAAGAGGGAGTGATGGGGAGTGGAGAGGTTCCCACAGTGGGTAAGCAGACAGTGGAATGTTACTGTTTTCATTTTGTTATACGACGTGGGAGACACACTCATATGCACACACACACACACACTGACTGGGTGATGAAGGAATCATGTGTAGGGGGTCTGTAAGATCTGTCAGACTGTCAGACTCAATACTAACTCTTCCAGCATGAGTAGACACTACGTAAACTTTATTGGTATTGTTCATATAGACGTGTTTATTTCTGATACATTATAAGAACACATACTAATATTAACAAAGTAATATAGTGAAGGTATTGCAGGAAATTCATGTTGTACGTTCATTTTTGTACATCATGTGTTTCTTAATGGTTTCTATTTGGACATCATGTGTTTCTTGGTGTTTCTCTCTGGTCTCAGAAGGATGATGTAACACTTTGGAGCAAACAGACAGAACAGCAGCCCAAAGCTGGAGGCCAGGATGGCAAAGATCTCTACAGCTACTGTGTACTTCCCAGGAGAGCTGACGTAGGCAGGGATGAAGGAGATCCACACGGCACAGAAAATCAGCATGCTGAAGGTGATGAACTTGGCCTCGTTGAAGTTGTCTGGGAGTTTCCTGGCCAGGAAGGCTAAGAGGAGGGAGGCCAGAAGGCCAATGTAGCCCAGCACCAGAGAGAAGCCGACCACAGAGCCCTCTCTGTCCCCCCTCTCAGCAGGTCAGGGTGGAGCTAAGGCCAGCCACAGCACACAGATCAGCACCTGTGTAAGGGTATGGAGGTGGAAGGAAAACGCAAGCACAGTTAGCATAATAACAAATAATATGGTCAATGAAGGAAACAACTACATTCCCATAGAATAGAGGCTTGTTTTTGAGTTGCTGTGCGTTTTGCTGCCAACCTATTTTGCTACCTGACAACTTTACCGTTTTCACTTTTTAATTACCGTTCATATATTTATTTATTTTTCCTCAACTTTTCACTCCGGACGCTTTATCTGACACGATTCGTCAGGACCACCAACAGCCGAAGCTAAGTAGTAACATTAACATGATGCCTTCTAATTGCAGTCGCTGTACTCGCCTTACGGCGAGGATAGCTGTGCTACAAGCCCAGCTTCAGACGCAATCGTTAGGCAAGGGTAATTTCAGTGTAGGAAAGGATGAAACAGCGTCTGTGCCACCAGTAAGTACAGATAGTAGTACAGTCCCCGCAGCCGGACAACTTTCTCACGGTTTCTGGAAGGAAATGCTGTAGGAAAGCTCAACCGGTGTCGCTCATTCAGCCGACAGAAACTTATTAAGCAGCGGGTCGGAGTCAGAGGCCGAGTCTTCTCTGGTCTCTACTCCTCCCTTTTACGGGGTCTGAGACGCAAAATGGTGGACGGAAGACAGGGTGGTGCGGCAGGTGCCGCTTCTCATTCGAATACTGTAATTTTATCTAAACCATCAGGTGTACGCCGATCCCAGCTAAGTAACTCATACAAGGAGTTAAAGCGCAATTATGTGTTTTATCTCCAGTACTCTGCCATGATTGTCAGTTATGTAGCTGCTCTACTGATAATCTCAGTGCGTCTATGCGGACAGTACACAGCATACCATAATGTTCTGAAATAATGGCCAAGTCTACCTCGCTCCTTATTCTACTGAACCGCGTAGGCGTAACAAACACAAGTCCAACATTTATCGGAAACTCTTAAACTACCTGTTCACTACCCTCCTGCTCTCTGGGGATGTACAACTCAATCCTGGGCCCAATATCACGGAGCCAGTGATACGCACCGGAGTGGAGAGCGGTGGAAGGCCTTGTCCACTGGTCGTCGCCGCTGTGGAGGTGGGTGAGTGCTATGGTCCTATGGTTTCTCTCGACTCACCCGGCTCCAGGATAGATTTTGACTCTTCAAACATACCAGAGTCGCTATATGCGATCCCTGACTCTGCTTCTGGTACGCAAACTATTTTAATTTGTTCCCCGCATCCAGTGCAGGCGGGAGGGATTGTTAATTGCGCTACCAAACTGCCCCTAATCAAAACGAAACAAAACGGCCTAAACCCAGCCGTCAGAAAACACAGAAAATTTTACTTTTTCAATGTGTCAATCACTCGAGTCATCTGGGACCCACGAGCTAAGCCCAAGAGACTACTAAGGGGGCACTTGAACATTCGTAGTGTCATTCCAAAAAGTGATCAAATTCAACATCTACTCACAGACTCCAACCTTGACTTTCTCTGCCTCTCAGAGACATGGCTCCATAAACACTCTCCATATGCTGCTTTGATTGTGCCTAAAACAATGTCTTCAGGAGAGACAGGATTGAAGGAAGAGGGGAGGGGGTGTGATGATTTACATTAAAGAACATATCCAATGTAAACAAATTGAGTGGTCATGTGATAATGAACTAGAATGTATCGGCCTGAACGCTACACTGTCTCCCCAAATGTCTTTTACCCTCATTGGAATGTATAGGCCACCTTCCACCAAAAGTGTGTTTTTGATCTGTTTAATACCATGCTTAGGGAATGTGATTTTGGGAAAGAGGTCATCTTAATGGGAGATTTTAACATTAATTATGAAGACAAGTGTTGTAGGAAAACCCTCAAACGGATCACTAATACCTTTGACCTTACACAGCTAGTTAAAGGGCCAACCAGGGTGACTTGTTGCTCTAAAACACAGATTGATTTGGTGTTCAGTAATAAACCAGAGAGAGTGACTAAATCATTCAATATGGTTACTGGGCTGTCTGATCATAATCTGACACTTATAGCCAGAAAGCTGTCTAAGAGCAGGTTTAACCTCTCTACTGTTAGAAAGCCGGATCAACTCAGAATACCTAAGAGTGAATTAAACTATTTTGAATAAATAAACTGGAATGATCTCTTGTCCTATACAGACGTGGAAGCTGATAGTCAGGTTTTTCTATCCACAATCCAGACTACAATAAATGGCTTCCTAAAGAAAATCAAATCCAAACCTGGCCAAAAGAGCACTCTTCCTTGGCTAAATGGAGAAATCTGGAAATTGATGAAAGAACAAGATTATTTTACATTACATTTAAGTCATTTAGCAGACGCTCTTATCCAGAGTTTACAAAGTGGTGCATACACCTTATGACATCCAGTGGAACAGCCACTTACAATAGTGCATCTAAATCTTTTAGGGGGTGAGAAGGATTGTTTACCTATCCTAGGTATTCCTTGAAGAGGTGGGGTTTCAGGTGTCTCCGGAAGGTGGTGATTGACTCCGCTGTCCTGGCGTCGTGAGGGAGTTTGTTCCACCATTGGGGGCCAGAGCAGCGAACAGTTTTGACTGGGCTGAGCGGGAACTGTACTTCCTCAGTGGTAGGGAGGCGAGCAGGCCAGAGGTGGATGAACGCAGTGCCCTTGTTTGGGTGTAGGGCCTGATCAGAGCCTGGAGGTACTGAGGTGCCGTTCCCCTCACAGCTCCGTAGGCAAGCACCATGGTCTTGTAGCGGATGCGAGCTTCAACTGGAAGCCAGTGGAGAGAGCGGAGGAGCGGGTGACGTGAGAGAACTTGGGAAGGTTGAACACCAGACGGGCTGCGGCGTTCTGGATGAGTTGTAGGGGTTTAATGGCACAGGCAGGGAGCCCAGCCAACAGCGAGTTGCAGTAATCAAGACGGGAGATGACAAGTGCCTGGATTAGGACCTGCACCGCTTCCTGTGTGAGGCAGGGTCGTACTCTTCGGATGTTGTAGAGCATGAACCTACAGGAACGGGACACCGCCTTGATGTTAGTTGAGAACGACAGGGGTGTTGTCCAGGATCACGCCAAGGTTCTTAGCGCTCTGGGAGGATTGACACAATGGAGTTGTCAACCGTGATGGCGAGATCATGGAACGGGCAGTCCTTCCCCGGGAGGAAGAGGAGCTCCGTCTTGCTGAGGTTCAGCTTGAGGTGGTGATCCGTCATCCACACTGATATGTCTGCCAGACATGCAGAGATGCGATTCGCCACCTGGTCATCAGAAGGGGGAAAGGAGAAGATTAATTGTGTGTCGTCAGCATAGCAATGATAGGAGAGACCATGTGAGGTTATGACAGAGCCAAGTGACTTGGTGTATAGCGAGAATAAGAGAGGGCCTAGAACAGAGCCCTGGGGGACACCAGTGGTGAGCGTGGTGAGGAGACAGATTCTCGCCACGCCACCTGGTAGGAGCGACCTGTCAGGTAGGACGCAATCCAAGCGTGGGCCGCGCCGGAGATGCCCAACTCCGAGAGGGTGGAGAGGAGGATCTGATGGTTCACAGTATCGAAGGCAGCCGATAGGTCTAGAAGGATGAGAGCAGAGGAGAGAGAGTTAGCTTTAGCAGTGCGGAGCTCCGTGATACAGAGAAGAGCAGTCTCAGTTGAATGACTAGTCTTGAAACCTGACTGATTTGGATCAAGAAGGTCATTCTGAGAGAGATAGCGGTAGAGCTGGCCAAGGACGGCACGCTCAAGAGTTTTGGAGAGAAAGAGAGAAGGGATACTGGTCTGTAGTTGTTGACATCGGAGGGATCGAGTGTAGGTTTTTTCAGAAGGGGTGCAACTCTCGCTCTCTTGAAGACGGGAGGACGTAGCCAGCGGTCAGGGATGAGTTGATGAGCGAGGTGAGGTAAGGGAGAAGGTCTCCGGAAATGGTCTGGAGAAGAGAGGAGGGGATAGGGTCAAGCGGGCAGGTTGTTGGGCGGCCGGCCGTCACAAGACGCAAGATTTCATCTGGAGAGAGGGGAGAAAGAGGTCAGAGCATAGGGTAGGGCAGTGTGAGCAGAACCAGCGGTGTCGTTTGACTTAGCAAACAAGGATCGGATGTCGTCGACCTTCTTTTTCAAAATGGTTGACGAAGTCATCTGCAGAGAGGAGGAGGGGGGAGGGAGGATTCAGGAGGGGAGGAGAAGGTGGCAAAGAGCTTCCTAGGGTTAGAGGCAGATTGTCACGTAGAGTAGGCCAGAAGGCTAAACTGGATAACCTAACCTCTATCAAAATAAAAAGATGGCGGAACCGCAAAAGTTCTTCTGTGCAAAGGTGTTTATTTACAAGTGAATTCCGGAACAAAAAACAACAGTACTGCCATCAACATCTACCTTATGGGACAGCTTAAAAACAATGCTGCCCCATCCACAGCTAAATCCAAAATACCCTTTTCATGACTGAAAGAGAGGCTCCTTGTAGGGCTAGCCCCTCCCCTCAGAACAATTAACCCTAATTAATTAATCAATTAACAATACCAACCTACATTTTCCATGAACTAAACATACTAAAGGATATACATTGCAACACGGTTTTAAACAATATCACAACATAACATTTACAACATTACATCACTACTGACAATATCTTTCAATATGCCCATATGCATTAATGAGACATTTGGGACAGGCACTATAAAGCCAACCCAATTCCCTGAGCTCGGGTCCTTTTCCAGCATACCCGGAAGCTACAGAGATGGAGAGAGGAACAGAACAAACAAACAATGCGTTCATCATCCACAACATTGATAAGTAGAAATGCATGCACCAAGACAGAAGTTAATTTGTGTGTCGACCCACATTGTTAACTTATCTTATAATGGCGCAGGGAGGAGTGATGAATATGTGTGTGTGTTAAAGAACCAAACGCTGCCCGCGGCCAGTGACGGACTTCTACGTCACACAGATGCTTGGAATTTAGAATGGTAGAAAGTGGCTTTAGCAGCAGAGACAGAGGAGGAAAATGTAGAGAGGAGGGAGTGAAAGGATGCCAGGTCCGCAGGGAGGTAAGTTTTCCTCCATTTCCGCTCGGCTGCCCGGAGCTCCTGTTCTGTGAGCTCGCAATGAGTCGTCGAGCCACGGAGCGGGAGGGGAGGACCGAGCCGGCCTGGAGGATAGGGGACATAGAGAGTCAAAGGATGCAGAAAGGGAGGAGAGGAGGGTTGAGGAGGCAGAATCAGGAGATAGGTTGGAGAAAGTTTGAGCAGAGGGAAGAGATGATAGGATGGAAGAGGAGAGAGTAGCGGGGGAGAGAGAGCGAAGGTTGGGACGGCGCGATACCATCCGAGTAGGGGCAGTGTGGGAAGTGTTGGATGAGAGCGAGAGGGAAAAGGATACAAGGTAGTGGTCGGAGACTTGGAGGGAGTAGCAATGAGGTTAGTGGAAGAACAGCATCTAGTAAAGATGAGGTCAAGCGTATTGCCTGCCTTGTGAGTAGGGGGAAGGTGAGAGGGTGAGGTCAAAAGAGGAGAGGAGTGGAAAGAAGGAGGCAGAGAGGAATGAGTCAAAGGTAGACGTGGGGAGGTTATGCTCTAAAAATAGCCCTAAAATCTAAATTAGAGCATGACAGACGTAGGTTTACCATGTTGAGAAATAAGGTGATGAAAGAAATCAGACAGGCCAAGGCAAACCTTTTTATTAACATAATTGGTGAAGCAAAGAGAAATTCTAAATTGATATGAGATAATCTAAAAAAAGTTAACAGGGAAAGACCATAGTAACACTGCAAAAAAGACTAGAACTCATGGTGAATAAACAATCTAACACAGGATGCAGTCGAAATAGCAATAGCCTTCAATTCCTACTCTATTGACTCTGTCAGGTACTGACACAGAACCCTCCACTGGTTTCTTGGGAACAGTGCTAGTGAATGACACTCAACCTGTCTTCACCATAAGGGAGGTTTCTGAGTCAAAGGTGAACAAGGTGATTAGCTCACTAAAGAACTCTAAAGCCAAAGATGTGTTTGGGATGGACTCTAAATTTCTTAAAAACTACAAAGAGTCACTCATTGGCCCCATTACTAAGGTCACCAACACATCTATTGGTCTCTGTGTGTTTCAAGGGTATGAAGTCGGCCATAATAACGGCCATCTTTAAATCAGGCGACCCTGCTGACGTGAGTAACTACAGGCCCATTAGTATACTACCTGTGGTGTAATGAATTTCCTCCTCTTCTTCCGAAGAGGAGAGGCTAAACGGATCAGAGGACCAATACGCGGCGTGGTAATTTTCCATGGTACTTTTAATACGTTAAGGTACACATGAACAAACTAACAAAAACAAGAAATGTGAAAACTCAAAACAGTCCTATCTGGTGCACACACAGAGACAGGAACAATCACCCACAAACACACAGTGAAACCCAGGCTACCTAAGTATGATTCTCAATCAGAGACAACTAATGACACCTGCCTCTGATTGAGAACCATACTAGGCCGAAACATAGAAATTCCCAAAACCTAGAAAAACAAACATAGACTGCCCACCCAACTCACGCCCTGACCATAATAACTAAATACAAAACACAGGAAATAAAGGTCAGAACGTGACATGTGGTGTCAAAGGTTGTTGAAAAAGACTCCTCTGCCTACCCAAGGACGCCAGAGGACAAAAATCAGTTAACCACCTCACTGAGGATCTCAATTTAACCTTGCGTAATACCCTAGATGCAGTTGCACCCCTAAAAACTAAAAACATTCTCATAAGAAACTAGCTCCCTGGTACACAGAAAATTCCGACTTGCTTGGAAAAGACGGTACCGTGCAGTACCGAAGAGCCCTTACTGCTGCTTGATCATCCTATTTTTCTAACTTAATTGAGGAAAATAAGAACATTCCGAAATTCTTTTGATACTGTCGCAAAGCTAACTAAAAAGCAGCATTCCCCAAGAGAGGATGACTTTCACTTTAGCAGTGATAAATTCATGAACTTCTTTGAGGAAAAGATTATGATTATTAGAAAGCAAATTACGGACTCCTCTTTAAACCTGCGTATTCCTCCAAACCTCAGTTGTCCTGAGTCTGCACAACTCTGCCAGGACCTAGGAGAGCGAGAGAGACGCTCAAGTGTTTTAGTACTATATCTCTTGACACAATGATGAAAATAATCATGGCCTCTAAACCTTCAAGCTGCATACTGGACCCTATTCCAACTAAACTACTGAAAGAGCTGCTTCCTGTGCTTGGCCCTCCTATGTTGAACATAATAAACAGCTCTCTATCCACTGGATGTGTACCAAACTCACTAAAAGTGGCAGTAATAAAGCCTCTCTTGAAAAAGCCAAACCTTGACCCAGAAAATATAAAAACTATCGGCCTATATCGAATCTTCCATTCCTCTCAAACATTTTAGAGAAGGCTGTTGCGCAGCAACTCACTGCCTTCCTGAAGACAAACAATGTATACGAAATGCTTCAGTCTGGTTTTAGACCCCATCATAGCACTGAGACGGCACTTGTGAAGGTGGTAAATTACATTTTAATGGCATCGGACCGAGGCTCTGCATCTGTCCTCGTGCTCCTAGACCTTAGTGCTGCTTTTGATACCATCGATCACCACATTCTTTTGGAGAGATTGGAAACCCAAATTGGTCTACACGGACATGTTCTGGCCTGGTTTAGATCTTATCTGTCGGAAAGATATCAGTTTGTCTCTGTGAATGGTTTGTCCTCTGACAAATCACCTGAAAATTTTGGTGTTCCTCAAGATTCCGTTTTAGGACCACTATTGTTTTCACTATATATTTTACCTCTTGGGGATCTTATTCGAAAACATAATGTTAACTTTGCGGATGACACACAGCTGTACATTTCAATGAAACATGGCGAAGCCCCAAAATTGCCCTCGCATGTGTTTCAGACATAAGGAAGTGGATGGCTGCAAACTTTCTACTATTAAACTCGGACAAAACAGAGATGCTTGTTCTAGGTCCCAAGAAACAAAGAGATCTTCTGTTGAATCTGACAATTAATCTTAATGGTTGTACAGTCGTCTCAAATAAAACTGTGAAGGACCTCGGCGTTACTCTGGACCCTGATCTCTCTTTTGAAGAACATATCAAGACCATTTCGAGGACAGCTTTTTTCCATCTACGTAATATTGCAAAAATCATAAACTTTCTGTCCAAAAATGATGCAGAAAAATTAATCCATGCTTTTGTCACTTCTAGGTTAGACTACTGCAATGCTCTACTTTCCGGCTACCCAGATAAAGCACTAAATAAACTTCAGTTAGTGCTAAATACGGCTGCTAGAATCCTGACAAGAACCAAAAAATTGGATCATATTACTCCAGTGCTAGCTCTCTACACTGGCTTCCTGTCAAAGCAAGGGCTGATTTCAAGGTTTACTGTTAACCTACAAAGCATTACATGGGCTTGCTCCTACCTATCTCTCTGATTTGGTCCTGCTGTTGTTGATGAATCGATACAGGATACCAAGTTGAAACACTAGACAGGGTGGATCAGGTATAGTAAAGACAGTTTATTTTATAATGTAGAGATATCTGGCATAGCGTGCACGGACTCTCATTCGTCCAGCTCAGAGGGAACCTTCAGACAAGAGCCCCCGATACATTGTGTACAGTCATTTATTCATGGGTATGACGTAGGTAGATTCGGGTAGATCAGGCCTCTGGTAGGATGCTGGTAGGTGATTGGCAGTTCCCTCCGGACTGGTGTCGGCGTCCCATTGGCAGTTGGGAAGAGCTCTTTGTCTTCGGAACCCATCCCCAGGAGAGGGAATGAGTGTGTGTATGTGTGTGCGCTCTTGTCTTGGCAAGTCAAGTCTGTGTGTCCTCGCAGTGAGTGGGTGTAATGTGTGTGCGCTCTTATCTGGGTGTCCTCGCAGTGAGTGTGTGTGTATGTATGTGCTCTCTTATCTGGGTGTCCCGCAGTGAGTGTGTGTATGTGTGTGCGCTCTTGTCTTGGCAAGTCAAGTCTGTGTGTCCCTCACAATGAGTGTGTGTATGTGTGTGCGCTCTTATCTGGGTGTCCTCGCAGTGAGTGGGTGTATGTGAGATATCCTGTATGAGGCCTAACATGTTTTACTGTGAAAATACGTTGTTATGTGTTGTTTCAGTTATAGCAATGTAATAGCAGTAAGCTGGTCATTTGCATAGGAATAGCACTTCATTACACCGTACATACCTACACGTACGCTACGGTCACAAGACGCAGGCCTCCTAATTGTCCCTAGAATTTCTAAGCAAACAGCTGGAGGCAGGGCTTTCTCCTATAGAGCTACATTTTTATGGAACGGTCTGCCTACCCATGTCAGAGACGCAAACCGGTCTCAACCTTTTAAGTCTTTACTGAAGAGTAAAGACTCATCTCTTCAGTGGGTCATATGATTGAGTGTAGTCTGGCCCAGGAGTGGGGAAGGTGAACGGAAAGGCTCTGGAGCAACGAACCGCCCTTGCTGTCTCTGCCTGGCCGGTTCCCCTCTTTCCACTGGGATTCTCTGCCTCTAACCTATTACAGGGGCTGAGTCACTGGCTTACTGGGGCTCTCTCATGCCGTCCCTGGGGGGTGCGTCACCTGAGTGATTCACTGTTGTGGTCATCCTGTCTGGGTTGTGCCGTGGCGGAGATCTTTTGTGGGCTACACTCAGCCTTGTCTCAGGATGGTAAGTTGGTGGTTGAAGATATCCCTCTAGTGGTGTGGGGGCTGTGCTTTGGCAAAGTGGGTGGGGTTATATCCTTCCTGTTTGGCCCTGTCCGGGGGTGTCCTCAGATGGGGCCACAGTGTCTCCTGACCCCTCCTGTCTCAGCCTCCAGTATTTATGCTGCAGTAGTTTGTGTCGGGGAGCGAGGGTCAGTTTGTTATATCTGGAGTACTTCTCCTGTCCTATTCGGTGTCCTGTGTGAATCTAAGTGTGCGTTCTCTAATTCTCTCCTTCTTTTTTCTCTCTCTCAGAGGACCTGAGCCCTCGGACCATGCCCCAGGACTACCTGACATGATGACTCCTTGCTGTCCCCAGTCCACCTGGCCATGCTGCTGCTCCAGTTTCAACTGTTCTGCCTTACTATTATTCGACCATGCTGGTCATTTATGAACATTTGAACATCTTGGTCATGTTCTGTTATAATCTCCACCCGGCACAGCCAGAAGAGGACTGGCCAACCCACATAGCCTGGTTCCTCTCTAGGTTTCTTCCTAGGTTTTTTTCCTTTCTAGGGAGTTTTTCCTAGCCACCGTGCTTCTACACCTGCATTGCTTGCTGTTTGGGGTTTTAGGCTGGGTTTCTGTACAGCACTTTGAGATATCAGCTGATGTACGATGGGCTATATAAATAAATACATTTGATTTGAAATTTAATATAGTAAAAACTAGATGTTAACCTGGATGAGTGTGCAGAGTGAGATACCCATCCTCTGCTGGGTGGGGCTGAAGTATCTCATCAGGTTCTCTCCAGGCAGAGTGGCCCTGAAGGCCACCAGCACCACCACAGTCCTGCTGAGCAGACAGGAGATGCAGAACACAAAGCTTATACCAAACAGGGTGTGTCTCAGCATGCACGTTGTGACGGCCCTGAATTTTTCTGAACCTCTCATTGCAGCTCCTTCCAATAGGGCGCTTTCCCTTTAATTCCCAATTAAATAGCCAGCATCAGCTGTGCAAAAGTGGGGTTGTGATGGAGACGTGAATGAGGATGTGTTCAACCCTCAGTTCCCGAAGCTTCTCTATTCCGTTTGTTTACACCTCTGTTCTTCGTGGCCTTTCTTAGCTGGAGATCTATTGGCGGATTGGATTGTCTGACTGATCGACTGACTACCACCTTTTTGTATACGGTATTTCATTTGTTTTGATGTGATGATTTATGTAGTTGGTTATAGTTGAGGACTTAGTAAGAGTTGATACGCTTTAAGTTCTGTGGTAAAATAATTGTTATATTGATGGTATGTTTAATACTGTGTTTACGCTACACTGAATGAACCCACATTTCTGGAGGAACCAGAACTCATTGTGTTATATTATTATATATGTGTGTGTGTAATCATTGTTGTTGCTAATACAACCCACGCAAAAGAATATAGTTGTTTTGAAATTCTTTCCAATGTTTTAAGGGTTTATGAAAAGTTTATTTCCATCCTGACTTTTACATAAGTCCTTTGTATTGGTGGAGACTTGACGGACCAGATGGGACTCATTCCCACCCAAACTAAAAGGAGAAACTAATGTTTTCTCTGGTAGGCACAACCTACCTGGCACCCCTATAAATAATAACCTCAAGTCAAAACCGTCACAACGTCCACGGCTTCGGCTGACCAATGAAAACCAGAGCACACAGGAAGCAGAGCTTGAGGGACAGAAGGATAAGGAAGCTGAGCTCAGAGTTGTTGGCTTTCACCTGGAACGAGACAGAGAAAGATAAATTAGACTGAGTGATGTCAGAAATAATATGACACAATCTAACCTCTGTACCTCTATAAATGATCATATGATTCAACTCACCAGGGCCGTGTGACGGTGTGACGGTGGTAGAGGAAGGTGGCCAGGGCACCGGCTGTGAGTGTTTCCCCGGAAACTGAGATGACAGACAGGATGACCCCATGGTGTCGCTGTAGGAGAAGTCCACCAGCTGGGGGATGCAGGCCGTACGATCAGGGTTGGACCAGAACCGCTCTGGACACCTATAATACACTCAACTGACCCTGATAGAGAAGGAAGAAGAATGAGGAGTCCAAATCAGGACCAATCAGGGTTGAGGAAAATATGAATTGGAATCAGAACCGTTGACCTGTTGTGTTGCTGATCTCTCCTCAGAACAGGACAGACAGTCAAAGCAGCACACAGGCCTCCCCTTCTGTACCGCATGCCTGGTACCAGGGGGACAGTCAGCACTGCATACAGACACAAGGACCTACCAGAGGGGGAGAGGAAGAAGTTATCATCATAATCATCATCATCATTGCTATTATCATCAATTTTACACAGACAGGCAGGCTTGCTGGGCCCCTCTGCGGACAATGTCAGGAATATGACCACACAAATATCTCAAATTCAGCATCATGTTCCCCCTGAGTGGCTCAGTGTTCTAAGGCACTGCATATCAGTGCAAGAGGCACCACTACAGTCCCTGGTTCAAATCCAACCTGTATTACATTTGGCTGTGATTGGGAGTGTCTTCCGGGTTTGGCTAGGGTAGGCCATCATTGTAAATGAGAAGATGTTCTTAATTAACTGACTTGTTAAAAAAATATACTGTTCAGACACCATTCATGTGGACTTTCTGTCAGTTACCACCCTGTTATTTATTTGGTCTTCTTTATGTCTTTTCTTTTCTGAATGCCTGCCTCAGGGTAATAAACTCAATAAATCTCTATCACTCACTCACACACACACACACGCACGCACACGCACACGCACACGCACACAAACACACACACACACATACACACCAAACTGAACAGTTCTCACCTCATCTCCGCTGCCCCCACCCCACACCACTTTATGCATGTCGATGTGAAACTGGTCGTCCGATCCCTCAGAGGACAGAAAATGTCCGACCTGGACAAACTCTGCCGTCCCCTCGGGGGTCACATGCCAGTTGATGATGTCATAAGAGGCAGGCGGATCACCATTCATGTCGAAGTGGAAAGATTCCCCCACAGGAGTAGTGAAGTTCACTCCCCTCAGATAATGAACAATCTCAAAGAGAAAAGGGCATTGGAACAGGATTAAGAGTTAGAACCAGTTGTGGCTTTTGTTCTTCAGAACTCAAACCTTACAAAGTGTTTCCACTGTATCCTAACTGGAAACATTAGTGTTCTTAACTTGAAAACAGATCCACATGTTATTCTCACCTGGCTGGGCTGAAGCTTCCTGATATCAGGGCACTGTTGATCATTAAAGACTCCGTCCCCTGGTCGACAGGCCATCATATCCTGTATGGCATAGGCGATGGCGTACACAGCCTTGTACACATTATAGCTGGCTCTCAGCTGAGACACGTCAGCATACTGGCTCTCCCCTCACCTAGGTTTGACACTTCATTTTACTGAAATAACATTGGGAATCAGGACAAAAACTGAGCTTTAGGTGTAAAGTCTCCTCATGTATGACCTCTGACCCAGTACACTGTCGCCTGGACGGCAGCGTCACGCTGAGGTCAACCCCCAGAGAACACCCAAACATCTCCTCCCACAATTCCCTCAGGAAGGGGTCGGACTTCTGGTAGTCCCCGTCTGGATGGAGGCGTGTTAGGAAAGGCCCCAGGCCGGGAATGTCAGCTTTCTTCAGGGCAAAACCAATTGTCCCGGCAAGAGAGGGCATGTTTTTCGGGGAGGCGATAGTAGAGTAGGTGACCCAGGCCTCTGAGGCAATCCACTGCTTATCTGTAATGTTCTGACGGACAACCTCTTCCATCAGGGCCTGGAGAATGAAATCGTTAAAAAGATCAAGATAGTCAAGATGAAATTCAAGATTATCAATTAGGAAATGATTGTGTCTATAAAGGGCATCAAGACACGGTAAGACACAAGGACACTGCTACAGCTATGCAATCTGGTTTCAGAGCTGGTCATGGGTGCACCTGAGCCACGCTCAATATCCTAAATGATATCATAACCGCCATCGATATGAGACCATACTGCGCAGCTGTATTCATCGACCTGGCCAAGGCTTTCGACTCTGTCAATTACCACATTCTTAACGGCAGACTCAACAGCCTTGGTTTCTCAAATGTCTGCCTCACCTGGTTCACCAACTACTTCTTAGACAGAGTTCAGTGCGTCAAATTAAAACTAAATGCATGCTATTCAATCGATCACTGCCCACACCTGCTCGCCTGTCCAGCATCACTACTCTGGACGGCTCTGACTTAGAATACGTGGACAACTACAAATACCTGGGTGTCTGGTTAGACTGTAAACTCTCCTTCCAGACTCACATTAAGCATCTCCAATCCAAAATTAAATCTAGAATCGGCTTCCTATATCGCAACAAAGCATCCTTCACTCATGCTGCCAAACATACCCTCGTAAACTGACCATCCTACCGATCCTCGACTTCGGTGATGTCATCCTCCAACACTCTACTCAACAAACTGGATGCAGTCTATCACAGTGCCATCCGTTTTGTCACGAAAGCCCCATACACTACCCACCATTGCGACCTGTATGCTCTAGTTGGTTGGCCCTCGCTTCATACTCGTCGCCAAACCCACTGGCTACAGGTTATCTACAAGTCTCTGCTAGGTAAAGCCCTGCTTTATCTCAGCTTACTGGTCACCATAGCAGCACCCACTCGTAGCACGCGCTCCAGCAGGTATATTTCACTGGTCACCCCCAAAGCCAATTCCTCCTTCAGCCACCTTTCCTTCCAGTTCTTTGCTGCCAATGACTAGAACGAACTGCAAAAGTCACTGAAGCTGGAGACTCACATCTCCCTCACTAGCTTTAAGCACCAGCTGTCAGAACAGCTGACAGATCACTGCACCTGTACATAGCTCATCTGTAAACAGCCCATCCAACTACCTCATCCCCATACTGTTATTTTTTCTTTTGCACATCTATCACCCCAATGTTTAATTGCCATATTGTAATTTTTTTGCCACTACTACCTATTTATTGCCTTACCTCCCTTATCCTACCTCATTTGCAAACATTGTTAGACTTTTTCTATTGTATTATTGTCTGTATGTTTGTGTATTCTGTGTGTAACTCTGTGTTGTTGTTTCTGTCGCACTGTTTGCTTTATCTTGACCAGGTCGCAGTTGTAAATGAGAACTTGTTCTCAACTAGCCTACCTGGTTAACCTGTTACTCCTACCCCCTACTTTTTCGAACATTCTGTTAAAAATCGCGCAACATTTCAGCGCCCTGCTACTCATGCCAGGAATATAGTATATACATATGATTAGTATGTGTGGATAGAAAACACTCAGACGTTTATAAAACTGGTTAAATCACGGCTGTGACTATAACAGAACATGCGTTTCAGCAAAAGCGCAGGAAAATATGATCACTGAAATTGGAAATATATATCCATCCGCCACTTCAACCCATTGATAAAGGCGAACCACAATAAATGGGGCTGAGGTTGCAATACCTACAGCTTCCACACAATGTCAACAGTTTTGTCATTTGCCTAGGCTTTGTTTCTTGGTCAAACGAAGAAGAGACAAGCCATTTGTTCAAGTCTCCGACCGGATATTTTGGTTAAGATTTACCCGACATTATTTCCAGACGGACAGCTAAAGAATATACATCGCCTCGTGATCAATTTGGTCGCTTATTAACGTGTACTAATACCTAAAGTTGCATTACAAAAGTATTTTGAAGTGTTTTGTGAAAGTTTATCGTTGACTTTTTTTTAAAAAAAAATGACGTTACGTTATAAGACGCTATTTTTTTAGTTTATCACACAGTCTTCATAGATCGATATCTAGGCTATATATGGACCGATTTAATCGAAAAAAGACCCAATAGTGATTATGGGACATCTAGGAGTGCCAACAAAGAAGATGGTCAAAGGTAATGAATGTTTTATATTTTATTTGTGCAACACGGAGAACACCAACGTGTTTGTGAGGGTCTCCTGATACTTGTGGGGGTCGTGGAGCAACATGGAGAACACCAACGTGTTAGTGAGAGTCTCCTGATACTTGTGGGGGTCGTGGAGCGACACGGAGAACACCAACGTGTTTGTGAGGGTCTCCTGATACTTGTGGGGGTCGTGGAGCAACATGGAGAACACCAACGTGTTTGTGAGAGTCTCCTGATACTTGTGGGGGTCGTGGAGCAACATGGAGAACACCAACATGTTAGTGAGAGTCTCCTGATACTTGTGGGGGTCGTGGAGCAACATGGAGAACACCAACGTGTTAGTGAGTCTCCTGATACTTGTGGGGGTCGTAGAGCAACATGGAGAACACCAACATGTTCGTGAGAGTCTCCTCTTTCCAAGAAGTTATAGTTTGTAGGTCAAACCAATCGGACGCTACAGATGTTTACCTGAGAAGACAGATCTTTGGGATGTCTCAAGCCTGGCACACACCATTCTAGCTCTGCCACCTTTCACCTCATAGAGAACTTGTTCTCAACTAGCCTAACTGGACTAATAAAGTTTTCGGGATGTCTCATGGTCTCATGGTCTGACAAACACCACTCTAGCTCTGCCACCTTTCCCTGTAGATGCGGAAGTGTGACACTGGCAGATGTGATGGACACGTATCCAAATGCCACTCTAGCATTGCAACTGTAGATAACTTGGGATGTAATAATCATTCCAGCTGCTGATTCACTGAACTTTGCCATTGCCTTGTTCAGGTTTCTTGATGACAATAAACTGCATCGGTCTAGCCACAGATGGCTGCAACACAATGTGCAGCAAAAACAGCTCCGTCCTGACAAAACTTCAAGAACACAATCCGTATTAGGTCTACATTAAATGTGTTTGTCATTCCGTGCAACTATGTGCCTCCAAAGCAGTTCACGTTCTTCCACAAAATGTATAAATATATATATATTTATTTCACCTTTATTTAACCAGGTAGGGAGTTGAGAACAAGTTCTCATTTACAATTGCGACCTGGCCAAGATAAAGCAAAGCAGTTCGACAGATACAACGACACAGAGTTACACATGGAGTAAAACAAACATACAGTCAATAATACAGTATAAACAAGTCTATATACAAAGTGAGCAAATGAGGTGAGAAGGGAGGTAAAGGCAAAAAAGGCCATGGTGGCAAAGTAAATACAATATAGCAAGTACAACACTGGAATGGTAGTTTTGCAATGGAAGAATGTGCAAAGTAGAAATAAAAATAATGGGGTGCAAAGGAGCAAAATAAATAAATAAATGAAATACAGTTGGGAAAGAGGTAGTTGTTTGGGCTAAATTATAGGTGGGCTATGTACAGGTGCAGTAATCTGTAAGATGCTCTGACAGTTGGTGCTTAAAGCTAGTGAGGGAGATAAGTGTTTCCAGTTTCAAAGATTTTTGTAGTTCGTTCCAGTCATTGGCAGCAGAGAACTGGAAGGAGAGGCGGCCAAAGAAAGAATTGGTTTTGGGGGTGACTAGAGAGAATTATTATATATTATATACCTGCTGGAGCGTGTGCTACAGGTGGGAGATGCTATGGTGACCAGCGAGCTGAGATAAGGGGGGACTTTACCTTTACCTGGAGCCAGTGGGTTTGGCGACGAGTATGAAGCGAGGGCCAGCCAACGAGAGCGTACAGGTCGCAATGGTGGGTAGTATTTGGGGCTTTGGTGACAAAACGGATTGCACTGTGATAGACTGCATCCAATTTGTTGAGTAGGGTATTGGAGGCTATTTTGTAAATGACATCGCCAAAGTCGAGGATTGGTAGGATGGTCAGTTTTACAAGGGTATGTTTGGCAGCATGAGTGAAGGATGCTTTGTTGCGAAATAGGAAGCCAATTCTATATTTAACTTTGGATTGGAGATGTTTGATATGGGTCTGGAAGGAGAGTTTGCAGTCTAACCAGACAGCTTAGTATTTGTAGTTGTCCACGTATTCTAAGTCAGAGCCGTCCAGAGTAGTGATGTTGGACAGGCGGGTAGGTGCTGGTAGCGGTCGGTTGAAGAGCATTCATTTAGTTTTACTTGTATTTAAGAGCAATTGGAGGCCACGGAAGGAGAGTTGTATGGCATTGAAGCTTGCCTGGAGGGTTGTTAACACAGTGTCCAAAGAAGGGCCGGAAGTATACAGAATGGTGTCGTCTGCGTAGAGGTGGATCAGAGACTCACCAGCAGCAAGAGCGACCTCATTGATGTATACAGAGAAGAGAGTCGGTCCAAGAATTGAACCCTGTGGCACCCCCATAGAGACTGCCAGAGGTCCGGACAGCAGACCCTCCGATTTGACACACTGAACTCTATTAGAGAAGTAGTTGGTGAACCAGGCGAGGCAATCATTTGAGAAACCAAGGCTGTCGAGTCTGCCGATGAGGATGTGGTGATTGACAGAGTAGAAAGCCTTGGCCAGATCAATGAATACGGCTGCACAGTAATGTTTCTTATCGATGGCGGTTAAGATATCGTTTAGGACCTTGAGCGTGGCTGAGGTGCACCCATGACCAGCTCTGAAACCAGATTCCTGTCACGTTCTTTCAAAATCGAACCCAGAAGCAGACCAGGACAAGGAGAGTAGGAAGAAGGTGAGTATTTATTTACAAGTGAATGTGAATGGGTAGATATATCCAGGTGGCGTAGCGAGCAGCGGTGGTGAGTTTATGGGAGTAAATAGGTGGATCCAATGGGGTAGCGGAATTCTCCGACGACCAGGCGGGAATGGGGTAAATGATCCAGGTGAGTAACTGAAGACAGAACAAACAGAGGTAAGTTTAAGGCAAGCAATACGTAAAAAACAACAAAACAAATTCTATCCAACTTGAGGCTGATACTATGGCACAACATACTGTTCATGGCTAACGATCCGGCAGGGAATGGATGTCAGGTCCGGGCTTATGAAGAGGAGAGATGATGATCAGGACCAGGTGTGCTGGTGGGATACAGGTGCGGGTAATCAGAACTCCCAACTGGCTACATTGCCCAGCAACCAGACAGGGTGCGTTCCAGGACGCCGGAAAAAACACTCCAGGACAGAACACAGGCAAAAAACAGACTCAGGAAACGGGATTCGTGACAATTCCATAGCAGAGAAGGTATGGTGAGATTCGAAATGGTGTCACAAATACATACATGGGTTTCCAAAGCCCTCCAGCAACTCTGGAAATATGAGAACATACAGTGTATTCAGAAAGTATTCAGACCCCTTGACTTTTTCAACATTTTGTTCCTTTCCAGCTTTATTCTAAAAATGACTAAATAGTTTTTTTCCCCTCGTAAATCTACACACAAAACCCCACAATGACAAAGCAAAAAGAGGTTGTTAAAAATGAATGCAAATTTATATAAAAAAACCTGAACTCTCACATATACATCATTTTCAGACCCTTAACTCAGTACTTTGTTAAAGCACTTTTGGCAGTGATTACAGCCTTGAGTCTTCTTGGGTATAAAGAGGGAGTGATGGGGAGTGGAGAGGTACCCACAGTGGGTAAGCAGACAGTGGAATGTTACTGTTTTCATTTTGTTATACGATGTGGGACACACACTCATATGCACACACACACACTCACACACTGACTGGGTGACGAAGGAATCATGTGTAGGGGGTCTGTAGGTTCTGTCAGACAAACTCAATACTAACTCTTCCAGCATGAGTAGACACTAAGTAAACTTTATTGGTATTGTTCATATAGACATGTTTATTTCTGACACATTATAAGAACACATTCTAATATTAACAAAGTAATTTAGTGAAGTTAGAGCAGGAAATTAATGTTTCCAAACAGAATGGACATTCCCCTGTTGAAATGAATGTCAACAAGCCCTAAATCACGATTTTACCTGTTTTATTTTTTTTATTTAACCAGGCAAGTCAGTTAAGAACACATTCTTATTTTCAATGATTGCCTAGGAACAGTAGGTTAACTGCCTGTTCAGGGGCAGAACGACAGATTTGTACCTTGTCAGCTCGGGGATTTGAGTAAGTGTAAGTTAATATTTGTCCATCGTGTGTTTCTTGGTGGTTTCTAATTGGACATCATGTGTTTCTTGGTGGTTTCTAATTGGACATCATGTGTTTCTTGGTGGTTTCTAATTGGACATCATGTGTTTCTTGGTGGTTTCTAATTGGACATCATGTGTTTCTTGGTTGTTTCTAATTGGACATGATTTCTTTATTGGTGGTTTCTAATTGGACATCATGTGTTTCTTGGTGTTTCTAATTGGACATCATGTGTTTCTTGGTGGTTTCTAATTGGACATCATGTGTTTCTTGGTGGTTTCTATTTGGACATAATATATTTCTTGGTGTTTCTCTCTGGTCTCAGAAGGATGATGTAACACTTTGGAGCAAACAAACAGAACAGCAGCCCAAAGCTGGAGGCCAGGATGGCAAAGATCTCTACAGCTACTGTGTACTTCCCAGGAGAGCTGACGTAGGCAGGGATGAAGGAGATCCACACGGCACAGAAGATCAGCATGCTGAAGGTGATGAACTTGGCCTCGTTGAAGTTGTCTGGGAGTTTCCTGGCCAGGAAGGCTAAAAGGAGACAGAGGGAAGCCAGCAGGCCGATGTAGCCCAGCACCAGAGAGAAGCCGACCACAGAGCCCACCTCACACTCCAGGACGACCCTCGGGCCCCGACCCTCTCTGCCCCTCCTCTCAGCAGGTCGGGGTGGAGCTAAGGCCAGCCACAGCACACATATCAGCACCTGTGTAAGGGAACGGAGGTGGATGGAAAACTAGGTATCTAGTAAACAAATAATATGGTCAATGAAGGAAACAACTACATTCCCATAGAATACAGTAAAAACTAGATGTTCACCTGGATGAGTGTACAGAGTGAAATACCCATCCTCTGCTGGGTGGGGCTGAAGTATCTCATCAGGTTCTCTCCAGGCAGAGTGGCCCTGAAGGCCACCAGAACCACCACAGTCCTGCTGAGCAGACAGGAGATGCAGAACACAAAACTTATACCAAACAGGGTGTGTCTCAGCATGCACGTCCACGGGTTCGGCTGGCCAATGAAAACGAGAGCACACAGGAAGCAGAGCTTGAGCGACAGAAGGAGCAGGAAGCTGAGCTCAGAGTTGTTGGCTTTCACCTGGAACGAGACAGAGAAAGAGAAATTAGACTGAGTGATGTCAGAAATCAAATGACACAATCTCATCTCTGTCCAGTACCTCTATATATGATCACATGATTCAACTCACCAGGGCTGTGTGACGGTGGTAGAGGAAGGTGGCCAGGGCACCGGCTGTGAGTGTTGCCCCGGAAACTGAGATGACAGATAGGATGACGCCCATGGTGTCGCTGAAGGAGAGGAAGTCCACCAGCTGGGGGATGCAGGCCGTACGATCAGGGTTGGACCAGAACCGCTCTGGACACCTAATACACTCAACTGACCCTGATAGAGAAGGAAGAAGAATGAGGAGTCCAAATAAGGACCAACCAGGCTTGAGGAAAAATATGAATTGGAATCAGAACCGTTGATAGACTACCTGTTGTGTTGCTGATCTCTCCCTCAGCACAGGACAGACAGTCAAAGCAGCACACAGGCCTCCCCTTCTGTACCGCATGCCTGGTACCAGGGGGACAGTCAGCACTGCATACAGACACAAGGACCTACCAGAGGGGGGAGAGGAAGAAGTTATTATCATCATCATCGCTATTATCATAATTATTACACAGACAGGCAGGCTTGCTGTGCCCCTCTGGAGACTATATCAGGAATATGACCATACAAACATCTTAAGTTCAGTATCATGTTCCCCCTGAGTGGCTCAGCATTCTAAGGCACTGCATATCAGTGCAAGAGGCACCACTACAGTCCCTGGTTCAAATCTGAACAATTTCACATTTGGCCATGATTCAGACCGTCTTCAGGGTTTGGCTGGGGTAGGCCGTCATTTTAAATGAGAATATGTTCAGTGTCATGTTCACTTTCTGGCTGAGATACCATTCCCCTGTTATTTATTTGGTCTTCTTAATGTCTTTCTTTTTTTCTGAATGTCTGCTTCAGGATGAAAAACTCAATAAATCTCTCTATCACTCAAGCACACACACGCACATGCACACGCACACACACACGCACAAACACACACACACAATGAAACTAAATTGAACAGTTCTCACCTCATCTCCGCTGCCCCCACCCCACACCACTTTGTCCATGTCGATGTGAAACTGGTCGTCCGATCCCTCAGAAGACAGAAAATGTCCGACCTGGACAAACTCTGCCGTCCCCTCGGGGGTCACATGCCAGTTGATGATGTCATAAGAGGCAGGCGGATCACCATTCATGTCGAAGTGGAAAGATTCCCCCACAGGAGTAGTGAAGTTCACTCCCCTCAGATAATGAACAATCTCAAAGAGAAAAGGGCATTGGTACAGGATTAAGAGTTAGAACCAGTTGTGGCTTTTGTTCTTTAGAACTCAAACCTTACAAAGTGTTTTCACTGTATCCTGACTGGAAACATTAGTGTTCTTAACTTGAAAACAGATCCACATGTTATTCTCACCTGGCTGGGCTGAAGCTTCCTGATATCAGGGCACTGTCCATCATTAAAGACTCCGTCCCCTGGTCGACAGGCCATCATATCCTGTATGGCGTAGGCGATGGCGTACACAGCCTTGTACACATTATAGCTGCCTCTCAGTTGAGACACGTCAGCATACTGGCTCTCCCCCTCACCTAGGATTGACACGTTATTTTACTGAAATAACATTGGGAATCAGGACAAAAACAGAGATTTAGGTGTAAAGTCTCCCTTACGTATGACCTCTGACCCAGTACACTGTCGCCTGGACGGCAGTGTCACGCTGAGGTCTGCCCCCAGAGAACACACAAACATCTCCTCCCACAAATCTCTCAGGAACGGGTCGGACTTTGGGTAGTCCCCGTCTGGATGGAGGCGTGTTAGGAAAGGCCCCAGGCCGGGAATGTCAGCTTTCTTCACGGCAAAACCGATTGTCCCGGCAAAAGAGGGCAGGTTTGTCGGGGCGGCGATAGTAGAGTAGGTTACCCAGGCCTCTGAGGCAATCCACTGCTTATCTGTAATGTTCTGACGGACAACCTCTTCCATCAGGCCCTGGAGAATGAAATCGTTAAAGAGATCTAGATAGTCAAGATGAAATGCATGATTATCAATTAGGAAATGATTGTGTCTGTAAAGGGCATCAACACATGGTAAGACACAAGGACACTGCTACAGCAGTGTTACAAATTATTAACAATACTCTGATTGGTAACTGCTCACCTCTGCATGACCCGTGAATCCTACAAATGCCACCACCACTCTGGCAGTAGATCCTCTGATGGTGTCTGCAATGTGCCTGATCTTTCTCTTAGACGGTAACTTGGGGATGACCATCAGTGAGAGAAAGGGAAGAGAGTCAGAGAATATCAGAGAAAGCGTATATGTTAGACTGGAAGAGAGGGGGAGTGAAAGAGTGAAAGAGAGAGAGAAAGATAGAGCAAAAGAGAGAGTTTATTGTCAGATCATCAGAGTGAGGTCATACCTTGGGGAGGACCTCAGAGTAGGCGACACACACCCCAGATCCCTGGAGCTCTTGGAGAAGCAGCTGAACCCCAAACTTGCCATAGTCATCATCCTCTGACACCAGTCCCACCCACACCCAGCCCATCTGACGCAGCAGCTTGGCCATGCCCCGAGCCTGGAAGGCATCGCTGGGTACCGTACGGAAGAATGAGGGGTACCTCCAGGTGTCACTCAAACACGCACAGGTGGCAAAGTAACTCACCTGGGAGAGAACAAAGTGAGAGGGAGAGACAGAGAGTAAGTTCGACAGTGAGAGACAGAGAGAGAGAGCGAGAGTCAAGGATAATTATAATTTGGAAGAGAAGGAGAGCAGAGGGAGAAGGAAAGTAAAAGTTGGTCACAGAGAAATCTAGATAGAGATGGAAAGGTAATGTGAGAAGAGTCATCATCTCATCCCAACCTGTAATCCAACCCCTGCCTCACCATGGGTAAATCAAACGGCCCGAGGGTCTGTGCCACGACCATGGAAGCTGAGGAGTGGGCATCCCCGATGATGACGGGAACCTCAGGGGTAGTGCCACACTCTGTGCCCACCACGGAGGCCTCCTTGCCGCTCACCATGGCTAGGGCTGCCCCCAGGGTGGTGCCATCTGACCGGCATGTGTCAGCAGCCAGGAACCCCAGGGTGAGGTTAGGCAGCAGGGCTGGGTCACGATTAATCTCCTCCACAGCAAAGATCATAGTCTGGAGCCAGCGGTAAGCACGCTGGTTGAACCTGACAGACGGAAGAAAGGAAGAAACGAGATAGGAGGTAACTGAATACACATTACCTTCAGGTGAAAACACAATGACAAAAAGATGTTATCACACAAGCTGCGTACATTGTACAGGTAGAATTTCCCTTAATGCTCCTGAACTCCTGCTCTGGTAGAGGGGCTTCCACATGGATGGGGAACAGGCCCCCAATGACCACATCTCCTGCCCGATAAACACTGCCCGAGACGGGCTTAGCTATCAGCCGACAAGCCCCCTCTCCACCTCCATCCAGACCCCAGACAGACCCAGGGACATGAAGACAGTAGAGCAGCCACAGCCAGCCCCAGAGGCTCATCACCTGGAGAGAGACAAGGCCGAAGACTGGGAGAGTTCCGTCACCTGTTGGAGAGAGACCAAACCAAGAACTTGCAGACAGAACACTCTGTAGACAGAATGATATTAACAAAAAGTGCCATCAGTGAAGATATATACCATAGACACCTGTAACCAGATGTGAAAAAACAGCGATTGACACACAACACCTTGTTCTACCTCTGCCCTACTTGGCAACAGCAAGCCTTATCCTGGTGAGACAGACAGAGAGAGAGAGGATGAGTTTCTGTCAGTCTCGCATCTCCTGCAGAGTGTGAGAGTGAAAGAGGGAGAGGAAGTGGAGAGAAGGGGAGCTGCTGATATAGGGAGAAATGAGCCTTCGGCTAAAAAACAAGCACACGGCCACCAGGGGGTGCTTGTAGGGCAAAATCACAGTCTGAGGGTCGTTCTTCAACAACATCGCATCTCCTGCAGAGTCCACCAAACTACCAGGTGAGCAGTCAAAACAGGAACATTCTACATTTGGCTAGAAATTCAAAAGGAAATTATCCTAACAGAGAAAATGTCCTCCTTGTGCTACCTATATCCCCCACTAGAATCCCCATATTTTAATGAAGACAGCTTGTTATCCTGGAGGGCGAAATCAATCATTTCCAGGCCCAGGGACATGTAAGTCTGTGGGACCTAAATGCCAGAACCGGACAAGAGAGGGGGACAAACATCTGCCTGAGGTGACAGCATCCCTCCCACATATAGGCACAAAGACAACATGGACGCTGGGTATGTACATAGAATCGAGGGGACTCCTATGGTAGATACACCTATAGCTCATCTCTTGGCAGGGAGCTGTCCACTAACACCCCTCAGACCACAGCAAAATCACATACTTAAACAGAGCAATACTCAACCACGAGGGCCAAAGAGTAATGGAAGGAAGTTTGGAAACCTACCAAAAAACAATTAGGCAACAACAAATTCAATCCCTTTTAGACAATTTCCTGGGTAAAATCCACTGTAATAGTGAAGGTGTAAACTTGGCAGTAGAAAATCTTAACAGTATATTTGACCTCTCAGCTTCCCTATCAAATCTAAAAATCTCAAATAGAAAACCGAAGAAAATGAACAATAATGACAAATGGTTTGATGAGGAATGCAAAAATCTAAGAAAGAAATTGACTGTCCAACCAAAACAGAGACCCGAAAACCTGAGTCTACGCCTCACTATGGTGAATCACTAAAACAATACAGAAACACACTACGGAAAAGAAGGAACAGCATGTCAGAAATCAGCTCAATGCAATTGAAGAATCCATAGACTCTAACCACTTCTGGGAAAATTGGGTAAACAAACAACAACACGAAGAATTATCTATCCAAAATGGGATGTCTGGGATCTTTTTTGGTTCTATAACAAAGGGCAGATCAACTACAGATCTTAGAATCAACTATTAAAGACTACCAGGGTTACATTGAATGAGGGACTTGTTATTGGAGGATAATCAAATATACAGACAACAAATTCCAACTGGGAGAGGCATCTTCCCCAATATTTGGGGGTAATCCACAAAAGTGGAGAAAGCCTGTGGAATATGTGTCAACAGTCTTGGGAAAATGCATTATTATTACAGCAGGTACATTTCCTCAATGAAAACAATGGTCAAATTGGCTTTTACCAAATTACCGTACAACAGACCATGTATCACCCTGTTAATTGACAACCAAACAAACCAAAACAACATCTCTATGTCAAAAAACCCATTTGGCATGAGGGTCTGCTATACAAACTGATGGAAATTAAAACATCATAAAATCCATGTACACAAACAACAAGTGTGCGGTTAAAATTGGCAAAAAACACACAATTTCTTATTTTATTAATTGTGGCTAAATGGCACCCGGCCTCCCCTGCTAGAATCCGAAGTCAAATGTCTGCTGTTTGCTGATGATCTGGTGCTTCTGTCACCAACCAAGGAGGGCCTACAGCAGCACCTAGATCTTATGCACAGATTCTGTCAGACCTGGGCCCTGACAGAAACCCAGAATCTTCAGAGCCGTAAACAGTAAGACCAAAATAATGGTGTTCCAAAAAAGGTCGAGTCACCAGGACCACAAATACAAATTCCATCTGACCACACTGTTGCCCTAGAGCACACAAAACTATACATACCTTGGCCTAAACATCAGCGCCACAGGTAACTTCCACAAAGGTGTGAACGATCTGAGAGACAATGTCAAATTGGCAAGAAGGGCATTCTATGCCATCAAAAGAAACATAAATTTCAACATACCAATTAGGATTTGGCTAAAAATACTTGAATCAGTCATAGAGCCCATTGCTTCCTTTATGGTTGTGAGTCTGGGGTCCGCTCACCAACCAAGACTTCACAAAATGGGACAAACACCAAATTGAGAGCACAGAATTCTGAGATACAACGTAAAACACCAAATAATGCATGCAGAGCAGAATTAGGCCGATACCCACTAATTATCAAAATCCAGAAAAGAGCCATTAAATTCTACAACCACCTAAAAGGAAGGGTCATGATCCACAAACAAAATCCAGAAAAGAGCCATTAAATTCTACAACCACCTAAAAGGAAGCGATCCACAAACCTTCCATAACAAAGCCATCACAAACAGAGAGATGAACCTGGAGAAGAGTCCCTAAGCAAACTGGTCCTGGGGCTCTGTTCACAAACACAAACACACCCTACAGAGCCCCCCGGACAACAGCACAATTAGACCCAACCAAATCATGAGAAAACAAAAAGATAATTACTTAACACATTGGAAAGAATTAACAAAAAACAGAGCAAACTAGAATGCTATTTGGCCCTACACAGAGAGTACACAGCGGCAGAATACCTGACCACTGTGACTGACAAAATTAAGGAAAGCTTTGACTATGTACAGACTCAGTGAGCATAGCCTTGCTATTGAGAAAGGCTGCCGTAGGCAGACATGGCTCTCAAGAGAAGACAGGCTATGTGCTCACTGCCCACAAAATGAGGTGGAAACTGAGCTGCACTTCCTAACCTCCTGCCCAATGTATGACCATATTAGAGAGACATATTTCCCCCAGATCACACAGATCCACAAAGAAGAAAACATATCCAATTTTGAAAACTCCCATACCTACTGGGTGAAATTCCACAGTGTGCCATCACAGCAGCAAGATTTGTGACCTGTTGCCACGAGAAAAGGGCAACCAGTGAAGAACAAACACCATTGTAAATACAACCCATATTTATGCTTATTTATTTTATCTTGTGTCCTTTAATTATTTGTACATTGTGTATATATATATATATATATATATATATATATATATATATATATATATATATATATATGTATGTATGTATATATATATATATATATATAATATGACATTTGTAATGTCTTTACTGTTTTGAAACTGTTGTATGTGTAATGTTTACTGTTAATTTTTGTTGTTTTTCACTTTATACATTCACTTTGTATGTTGTCTACCTCACTTGCTTTGGCAATGTTAACACATGTTTCCCATGCCAATAAAGCCCTTGAATTGAATTGAATTGAGAGAGAGAGAGAGCGAGAGAGAGAGAGTTTGAGTTTTAAATAATCTTTATTGGGTCTGGGGGCCCACCACACAATAAATATTCATACAAAACCACATACACATCACTTAAAAACACAATTCTAATTCCTCCTCCACAGTAACTAAACACAACAGCCTCGGAATACCCCATATACTCAAAAACAGATAAATATTGTTGACAAGTTTATAATAGGAAAACTCAACCCTTAGTCTCGCTGCCAACATTCCCTCCAGCATTCCCACCACATCCACAGACCCCTGTCCCCGAATACTGTTCTTTCGGGTCTTCCATATCGCTAATTTTGCTGCCCCTAACACAAAATTAAACAACACAACTACATGTACATTATTTTGACTGAACCTGTACTTTGGCCCAAATATATACAGTTGGGAAGAGAAAACCTCTCCCAACGTTGAAAACCAATTAGTGTTCAGTTCAATCATCCCGACCAACCTGGGACACAGTAAAAACAGATGTGCCAGAGATTCAGACTCAGCACAGAATGGACACCCCTCCCCAACAGTAGTGTCCAGGTGAACCAGATGCATGTTAGTGGCTATAGCTCCATGTATTATCCTCCATTGGAGGTCAGCTGTCCTGTTATCAATAGGCAGTTTGTATAATGATCGCCAACAGCCTTTTGGAGAGGCACCTGGACCAAGCACACCCACCCACCTTGTTGATTTTACCCCTTCCAGGGAAGAGGCATGGGGCACCTTTACACACATTCTGTACATGGCCTTCTTTCCTACCTCCTTGAACTCCCCCAGCTCCGTGGTATCGAAGGAAAGCAGCATCCCCAAATCCTCCTCAAATGCCTCCATTGCAGCACTAACAATCAGTGCAGGGAACACATAATCCAGACCCTCCTTCCACCGATCAGAATTGGAAGTGTCAGTCACATACTGCAGATGAACCACTGGCAAGGAGTCGCAGACCTCAGCGACGACCTTCCTCAGTAGGCGAGATGATCGGATCCCCGCTCTTTCTCCCAGCTCCTCCAACGATCTGCTCCTGCTCCGCATCAGATGACCCAGCTTGGTACACCCCACACCTAACAGGCATGAACGTAGGCTGGCTGAACACAGAACACAGGACTGGATGGCAATGTTGTGGAAAAGAGGCTCTTCAAAAAGCCACATCCCTGGGCTGAGGAGGCTCCCGAGCTGAGGAGGCCCCCTCATACACCTTTAAAGCATTTGAGAGAACCTTAACATCTTCACCCCCTGTAATAAAAACTGTCACATACGCAGACAGTGCTATTGTGGGACCCTTCATTACACCTGGCACAGAGAAACCAGTAAGCTTCGCTCTTAAAAAACAAAGCATTGGTTCAAACGCCAGACTATATAACTGCCCTGAAATTGGGCATCCATGCCTGATGCCCCTTTGGACAGGGATAGGGCAACTCAAACCACCACCCACCTTCACCATACCTTCACCATACACGAGGCCCCAGCATAAAGTAAATTCATCCAAGACAAAAAAACATCCCCAAACCCAAAGGATTTCATTGTTTTAAACAAGTACTGGTGGTCCACACGATCAAACGCCTTCTCCTGATCCAAAGAAAGTAAACCCACATTTACATCAGACAGTTTACAAATGTCTAAAACATCTCTTATCAGAAACAAGTTCTCAACAAGAGAGTGATCATGTACATAGTATGACTGGTCCTTGTGGATCAACAATCCCAGATACTCTTTCAACCTGCTTGAGAGACATTTAGAAACAATTTTGTATTCCGCGCAACAGGTTTCCAATTTTTTACCAGAGACAAAACCCCCTTTTTTTGGCAACAGTGAAAGCACAGCATGTTGACAGGATACAGGAAGAGAACAATCATGAAAAGATTCACAACACCACTTCATAAAAATCTTCCCCAATAGACCCCCAAAAGTGCTTATAAAACTCAGATGGTAAACCATCGATGCCAGGGGCTCGGCCTGTTGAGATCTGCATAACTGCTGTGGACAGCTCTTGCAGTGTAATGTCAGAGTCCAATGCGACTCACTGCTCAGGTCCCAATTGAGGAAGACCGTGTAACAACTGTTCAGTACACAGATAGTCACAATCCTCCGCCTTATAGAGGGCAGAGTAGGAATCCACGGCATGTTGACGCATTTCAATTTCATCCGTGGTCACCTTCCCATCAGGGAGACGAAGGCAGACCATTTGTTTACGTTGCAATGTCGACTGTCCTAGGTTTTTTTTAAGCGCTAGGAGCATCCATATCCTTGAGGGAAGCGAAATGAGACCTAATCAAGGCACCCTTCACTCTTTCATGCAGAAACGACCTCAGTTCATGTCTCTTGTCCTGTAAATTCATGGCTAGTCCAGGGTCGTTCTGAGTGAGCAGCTTCAAATCAATAGATTTGATGTCCTGTTCAAGGGCCTTGATAGTCTCTTTAACTTCTTCGATATAGGGGGCACTCTTTTAATTTTTGGATGAAAACGTTCCCGTTTTAAACAAGATATTTTGTCACGAAAAGATGCTTGACTATGCATATAATTGACAGCTTTGGAAAGAAAACAATCTGACATTTCTAAAACTGCAGAGATATTGTTGTGAGTGCCACAGCACTGATGTTACAGGCGAAACCCAGATAAAAATCCAATCAGGAAGTGCCGCATTTTTTGAAACTGCATCATTCCAATGACTCCTTATATGGCTGTGAAGGAGCTAGGAGTCAGCTTACGTTTTCCCCAAGGTGTCTACAGCATTGTGGCGTATTTGTAGGCATATCATTGGAAGATTGACCATAAGAGACTACATCTACCAGGTGGTCGCTTGGTGTCCTCCGTTGCAATTATTGCGTAATCTCCAGCTGCAGTATTTTTCCGTTTGCTTCTGATGAGAAGCCAACTGCCACCACTGATAGATTATCGAATAGATATGTGAAAAACACCTTGAGGATTGATTCTAAACAACGTTTGCCATGTTTCTGTCGATATTAAGGAGCTAATTTGGAAAAAGGTTTGGCGTTGTAAGTGACTGCATTTTCCGGTATTTTTCTTAGCCAAACGTGATGAACAAAACTGAGCTATTTCGTCTGCACAAATAATATTTTTGGAAAAAATGAACATTTGCTATCTAACTAAGAGTCTCGTCATTGAAAACATCCGAAGTTCTTCAAAGGTAAATTATTTTATTTGAATGCTTTTCTTGTTTTTGTGAAAATGTTGCCTGCTGAATGCTAGGCTTAATGCTATGCTAGGCTATCAATACTCACACAAATGCTTGTGTAGCTTTTGTTGAAAAGCATATTTTGAAAATCTGAGATGACAGTGCTGTTAATAAAAGGCTAAGCTTGTGTTTCAATATATTTATTTCATTTCATTTGCGATTTTCATGAATAGGAAACATTGCGTTATGGTAATGAGCTTGAGGCTATGATTACTCTCCCGGATACGGGATTGCTCGTCGCTAGAGGTTAACTTCAACTTGAGACAGAGCAGTATACTGTTGACAAAATACTTGTATGTGGGCCTTCCAACCTCCCACCATTGTCTCAAGGACTCAAAATTCCCTTTTATAACCCTTCATTTTTCGCAAAACGACAAAAACCTGCCACAAACCATGACATCATGTAACAATTTAACATTAAAATACCAGTGAGGTGCTGACCTTCGTGGACAGGACAAGTGAATATAAACAGGTACAATACGATGATCAGAGAAACCCACAGGAGTAATGGCACACTTTCCAACCTTACTACAGTATTGCTCAGATACATACAACCTGTCTAATCTTGCTGCACTGACACGACCTTCATTAATTTTTAGCCATGTGTACTGCCCAACTTTTGCATTCCTTACTCTCCACACATCAGAAAGCTCAAACTGAGTTAATAGGCCAGACAGGCAAGTGGCTGACCACAGGTGAGGTTCTTCAGCGGTGCGATAAACAGTAAAATCCACTGTACAGTTCCAGTCCCCCCTAAAACCATACACCCCTCTTGATCACACTGTCTTAAGATTTCCTTTACTTGATCAAATATAGCAATACGCTCTGTACCCTCATTAGGAGCATAAACATAAAAAATAAAAAAAATACAAAAACATAACACCTTGACCAATAAAACCCGACCCTTGACAATCTCTGTTGTAGATACCACAGTCACCCCTAAACCTGAGGAAAACAAGATTGCCACCCCAGCACTGAAATTAGTACCATGACTAATCAACCTCATTTTCCTCATCACTATGTGTCTCCTGTAGGAAAACTATATTAAGCATTTTCTGTTGTATTACTTCTAATACCCAAGGCCTCTTATTCCTGTCCTTTCCCCCATTAATATTGAGAGAACCTACCCTTAGTACCTCCACCTAGAAAAGAGAAAAGAAAAGCAGAAGAAACCACAGAGAAACCAAAGAGAAAAAAGACACCCTATGAAGCATGATCATCATCATTATTTAAATATTCTCTTAATTAACCTGACCATGTTTCCCACCACCTTTTGCTGCTGCAACAGCAGCAATACATTTCCTCAAGCGAAACAGCTTCTTCTCACTCAATTGGTCTAACCCCACCGTCTTCTGTAATATCACAGCTGACCTCACAAACTTATCAACATCAAAATAATCTGCCAATTTGACAGATTTCCCAAACGTCTGATCCAGAAACGAATTTACCTCCTCTAGATCATAAATTGAGTCCTCACCAGCAGCTATCATGTCAAAAGAGATATCCATATCCTTCTCCTGATCCTCAGCTGAGACCACAGACAACTGACTCCCCTCTACCACATCCCTTTCAACACTCCCCACTTGCACCTCATCACTCGTACCAGGCATCTCCTCCACTACCGGGGAGCCTAGCTCCACATGAAAACCCCCCTGTACCTCATTACTCATAGTGGGCTTCTCCTCCACTCCCTGGGAGCCTAGCTCCACATGAACCCCCTCCTTTACCCCAGCACTCGTACTGGGCACCTGCTCACCAGTCTGAGGAACTGGCTCTTCAGATACATCCTTACCTTCTACAACTATACTTTCCTGCAGCATAACATTTCCCTCTAATACAAGTTGCAACTCCGTGCCCTCAACACGGATAACTTGTTCCTCAGCAACAGGTGCTTTTGGCTGCTCTACCGCTGTCGGTCCACCTCTCCCTACATCAGTGGGCCCAGGCGTTACGATGACCACCTAATATAATAATAATAATAATATATGCCATTTAGCAGACGCTTTTATCCAAAGCGACTTACAGTCATGTGTGCATACATTCTACGTATGGGTGGTCCCGGGAATCGAACCCACTACCCTGGCGTTACAAGCGCCATGCTCTACCAACTGAGCTACAGAAGGACCTGCGCCCCTCACTCGGCCTTCTCCCTTTTCGGGCAAGCATGTCGATTATGACCAACATCCCCACACTCAAAACACTGTTGACTACCCGTACTAGCATAAGCCATAGACAATATTCTATTGTCATACTTGATTTTAAACAATAACTCTAAAGTCTGCTCCGGTGAGACCAAAAACATAAACACCTGTCGCCGAAATGACATAACCTGTTTTAACGCCGGATGTTTGAAACCCAACGGGACAACCTTAATTGAACTGGCGAACTTCCCAAAGCGCAATAACTCGCGCTCCAATAGCTTATTTGGAATAAACGGCGGTACATTTGAAATCGTTACCCTCGATCAACAAGACAGTCTTCTTTAAGAAGTACACCATGCCCAACCATCTGATCAACAAGACAGTCTTCTTTAAGAAGTACACCATGCTCAACCATCCGATCAACAAGACAGTCTTCTTTAAGAAGTACACCACGCTCAACCATCCGATCAACAAGACACTCTTCTTTAAGAAGTACACCGTGCTCAACCATACGATCAACAAGACAGTCTTCTTTAAGAAGTACACCATGCTCAACCATACGATCAACAAGACACTCTTCTTTAAGAAGTACACCATGCTCAACCATCCGATCAACAAGACACTCTGCTTTAAGAAGTACACCATGCTCAACCATCCGATCAACAAGACACTCTTCTTTAAGAAGTACACCATGCTCAACCATCCGATCAACAAGACACTCTGCTTTAAGAAATACACCATGCTCAACCATCCGATCAACAAGACACTCTGCTTTAAGAAGTACACCGTGCTCAACCATACGATCAACAAGACACTCTTCTTTAAGAAGTACACCATGCTCAACCATCCGATCAACAAGACACTCTGCTTTAAGAAGTACACCATGCTCAACCATCCGATCAACAAGACACTCTGCTTTAAGAAATACACCATGCTCAACCATCCGATCAACAAGACAGTCTTCTTTAAGTACACCATGCTCAACCATCCGATCAACAAGACACCCTTCTTTAAGAAGTACACCATGCTCAACCATCCGATCAACAAGACACTCTTCTTTAAGAAATATACCATGCTCAACCATCCGATCAACAAGACACCCTTCTTTAAGAAGTACACCATGCTCAACCATCCGATCAACAAGACACTCTTCTTTAAGAAGTACACCATGCTCAACCATCCGATCAACAAGACACTCTTCTTTAAGAAGTACACCATGCTCAACCATCTGATCAACAAGACACTCTTCTTTAAGAAGTACACCGTGCTCAACCATCCGATCAACAAGACACCCTTCTTTAAGAAGTACACCATGCTCAACCATCCGATCAACAAGACACTCTTCTTTAAGAAGTACACCATGCTCAACCATCCGATCAACAAGACACTCTTCTTTAAGAAGTACACCATGCTCAACCATCCGATCAACAAGACACTCTGCTTTAAGAAATACACCATGCTCAACCATCCGATCAACAAGACACTCTGCTTTAAGAAGTACACCATGCTCAACCATACGATCAACAAGACACTCTTCTTTAAGAAGTACACCATGCTCAACCATCTGATCAACAAGACAGTCTTCTTTAAGAAGTACACCGTGCTCAACCATACGATCAACAAGACACTCTTCTTTAAGAAGTACACCATGCTCAACCATCCGATCAACAAGACACTCTGCTTTAAGAAGTACACCATGCTCAACCATCCGATCAACAAGACACTCTGCTTTAAGAAATACACCATGCTCAACCATCCGATCAACAAGACAGTCTTCTTTAAGTACACCATGCTCAACCATCCGATCAACAAGACACCCTTCTTTAAGAAGTACACCATGCTCAACCATCCGATCAACAAGACACTCTTCTTTAAGAAATATACCATGCTCAACCATCCGATCAACAAGACACCCTTCTTTAAGAAGTACACCATGCTCAACCATCCGATCAACAAGACACTCTTCTTTAAGAAGTACACCATGCTCAACCATCCGATCAACAAGACACTCTTCTTTAAGAAGTACACCATGCTCAACCATCCGATCAACAAGACACTCTTCTTTAAGAAGTACACCATGCTCAACCATCCGATCAACAAGACACCCTTCTTTAAGAAGTACACCATGCTCAACCATCCGATCAACAAGACACTCTTCTTTAAGAAGTACACCATGCTCAACCATCCGATCAACAAGACACTCTTGTTTAAGAAGTACACCATGCTCAACCATCCGATCAACAAGACACTCTTCTTTAAGAAGTACACCATGCTCAACCATCCGATCAACAAGACACTCTTCTTTAAGAAGTACACCATGCTCAACCATCCGATCAACAAGACACTCTTCTTTAAGAAGTACACCATGCTCAACCATCCGATCAACAAGACACTCTTGTTTAAGAAGTACACCATGCTCAACCATCCGATCAACAAGACACCCTTCTTTAAGAAGTACACCATGCTCAACCATCCGATCAACAAGACACTCTTCTTTAACCTGTTAGTCCTATAGGGGCAGTATTTCATTTTTGGATAAAAAGACGTGCCCGTTTTAAGCGCAATATTTTGTCACGAAAATATGCTCGACTATGCTTGCAATTGATAGTTTTGGAAAGAAGACACTCTTACGTTTCCAGAACTGCAAAGATTTTCACTGTGAGTGCCCTAGAACAAATGCTTCAGGCAAAACCAAGATGTTTGACCGACCAGGAAATGAACAGGATTTCTGAGGCTACGTTTTCCATGATCACCTTATATGGCTGTGAATGCGACAGGAATGAACGGACACTTTCTCTTGTTTCCCCAAGGTGTCTGCAGCATTGTGACGTATTTGTAGGCATATCATTGGAAGATTGACCATAAGAGACTACAATTGCCAAGTGTCCCGCACGGTGTCTGCGTGGAAATTGGTGCGCAAAAGTCAGCTACCAGTATTTTTCCATCCGAATCAGAGAAGAATGCAGGCTTCCAGGGACGGCATTTCAATGAAGAGATATATGACAAAACACCTTGAGGATTGATTCAAACAACGTTTTCCATGTTTCAGTCGATATTATGGAGTTAATTCGGAAAAAAGTTTGACGTGTAGGTGACTTAATTTTCGGTTAGTTTCGGTAGCTAAATGCATAGTAACAAACGGAACGTTGTGTCCTACACAATAATCTTTCAGGAAAAACTGGACATCTGCTATGTAACTGAGAGTCTCCTCATTGAAACATCTGAAGTTCTTCAAAGGTAAATTATTTTATTTGATCCCTTTGCTGGTTTTTGTGAATATGTTGCGTGCTAAATGCTAACGCTAAATGCTAAGCTAGCTATCACCACTCTTACACAAATTATTGATTTTCTCTGGTTCTAAAGCATATTTTGAAAATCTGAGACGACAGGATTGTTAAGAAAAGGATAAGCTTGAGAGCAGGCATATTTATTTCATTTCATTTGCGATTTTTAGAAATCGCTAACGTTGCGTTATGGTAATGAGCTTGAGGCTGTAGTAACGCGACCGCATGCGGGGTGGGGCGGACTATGAGGTTAATTAAGAAATACACCATGCTCAACCATCCGATCAACAAGACACTCTTCTTTAAGAAATACACCATGCTCAACCATCCGATCAACAAGACACTCTTCTTTAAGAAGTACACCATGCTCAACCATCCGATCAACAAGACACTCTTCTTTAAGAAGTACACCATGCTCAACCATCCGATCAACAAGACACTCTTCTTTAAGAAATACCACCACCGCTTTATTCATCCGGGATGTATAAGCAACATTTTCATAGCCTACCTTCTCTCCTACAGCCACCAGAAACTCCTCCACCGTGACAGTAGCTTCAGTAACATACCTAAAGCCGTGTCGAAGTGACAGGGACGGCATCCCCATTTGGGCTGCCAACCCGCCAAAATCAGGGTAATTTCGATACGAAAAACTAAATATTTAATTTTACCACAACAAAAATAATAACCTTGATCATGCACAGAAGAAAACCAAAAGAATGCCACCAAGAAATAGAAAACCGAAAGAAAGTTTTGAATAACTAAATCTCCACATGTGCACTCCTTCACTCAAACAATTCCCGGCATGCACCAAACACTCCCAGCATGCAGAGAGACAGAGAGAGAGAGAGAGGAAGAGAGGAAGAGAGGAAGAGAGGAAGAGAGAGAGAGAGACAAGAAGAAAAATACATGACATTACTTTCTAAGAACTGAATGCTAACATAATTCTGCCAGGCTTGATATAGCTTCAACTTGCACTGACGTGTCAAGTGAAGAGAGTCAAACAGTCTACCCCAACCAAATGGAGAGGCCTTAGAAGCTGCCTACCGCTGCTCGGAGGTAATTAAAATATAGTACCCTGTGTATGTAAAGAATGTTAAGGCAAGAAAATATTACAAAATGAAGCTCCTTATGGAAAATCAAGAGACACTTTTTGCTGACTATTACAAAAATGGGAACATCAGCAACCTTATCTTCTGCACAAACCATCCCCTGGCATGGCATAGTGCTATATTAGCACACTACCCATTTGTTAAGAGAGGGGGGGGGGGTGTAGCGAGGGGTGGAAACTCAGGATACTTGACAACGAGGACTTTAAGTCAGCTAATATAAACCTCTGTAAGTCCGGAACAGTAATGGTACAGGGTAACCCCAAACAATTTCAGCTGGACTTTCACAAAATTAAATAATTAGCCCAGCAAGGAAAAACTCCCTTTATAATATTACCCCCACCCCAAGCTGGTCAGACCAGACCTCTTCATTATATAGAGGGGCAAAAAAGTATTTAGTCAGCCACCAATTGTGCAAGTTCTCCCACTTAAAAAGATGAGAGAGGCCTGTAATTTCATCATAGGTACACTTCAACTATGACAGACAAAATTAGAAAAAAATCCAGAAAATCACATTGTAGGATTTTCTATGTATTTATTTGCAAATGATGGTGGAAAATAAGCACAGATTACTACTCCCTCATTGAAATGAAGGATAAATTCACCCAGCTGGAGGTATGGCAGGTGGAGCTGGAACAGCAGGTGATTACACTTCAGTCAGCACAGACCCAGACAACAGTCCAGCACAACAACACCCCCTTAACCAGAGGTGGAAAGAGACATATCTGCACTCTGGACAGTGGTGAGACAACTTCAACAGGAGAAAGAGCAGGAGCAGAACAGAGCACTAGAGGAGAGGATCAGACTGCTGGAGTAGAGGTTGAGGGGGATGGTGTGTGACAGAGAACAACCCACTAGAGAGGTGGCCACCCCCACAGAGAAGCCAGCAGAACAGCCCACCTCAGCACCTGACAAAAGTCTCGACACCACAGCAGAACAGTCCACACCAGACCCTGACCATAGAGTCGACATCACAGCAGAACAGACAAAAGAAAAACCCCAAGCCCAGCGGCTCTCACCCCCTCTGAGCACCCCCCCTGTCAGCCACCCTGATAGCCCTTCTGACAACCCCCCCACACCCACTGAGGACAAACACAAGACACAGATTGTTCTCCTTATGGACTCAAATGGGAAATATATAGAAGAAAAAAAACGTTTTCCCAAACACAGTGTGTCTAAACTCTGGTGTCCAAACACCCAGCGCGCCCTAGACCTTCTGTCTGAGGACCAACGAGGTTCACCCATCCACATAATAATACACACAGGCACAAACAATCTGAGAGCACAGCAGGAAAGGGTGGCCACTGCACTGAAGGGAGTGATTGAAAAGGCTTCTTCTACTTTCCCCAACACACAAGTGGTTATCTCCACCCTGCTACCACGAAAAGACTTCCACCCTGCCTCAATACAGCGGGTAAACGCAAGTATTTCCCGTGACTGTGCCTCAAAATCAAATGTTTTCCTGGCTCACCACTCCACCCTGGACTTGAACAGCCTCTATGACCAGGTCCACCTCTACAAGGCAGCAGTGCCGCCTTTGCCCGGACTCTAAAGGACATCGCTCTCAAACGTATCCCCAACACTTCACAAAGGAGCAACAGATCAATAGACACTCCAGCCACACCAGTGAGACATCCTCCAAGACCTGCAGGACCCCCTGGACCTCCACATAGAGGACCCACACCAAGAGGACTTATATCCAGACCACAGCACCCCCAGACACATCCACAACCCCACCCCAACCTATCAACACCCCCCCACGTCAACCATGCCCACACCCCATTTAGGCCCCCTCAGATCAGACCTATGCCACTCCTGACCACCCCATGCACCCCACCCCCGCAAAGAGGGCCTCAACATGGAAGTCACACATATGCCCAGGGAGTGACCGGGCAAAGAGGCCCAACCCCCACTCTTACACTCGCCCAAGCCAATGGCATGTACCAGATGCTCAGCAGGCTCTGCTCACACTTACTGGCCTGAGGCCAAACCACGACCAACAACATTGGACACTTTATGGAACAAAAGGCCTTCACTATATCATCCTGGAATATCCAAGGCCTGAGGTCATCTGCCTTTGGCCTAAAGAGCAGGAACCCGGACTTCACCAAAGAAATCGGTAATACAGACATTGTCATCCTGCAATAAACCTGGTATAGAGGAGACTGGTTGCCCTCTAGGTTACAGAGAGCTGGTAGTCCCATAACACCAAACTATGTATGCTAATTTGATATAGAGCAGACCTAACTAACTCCATTAAATTAATCAAAACAGGAACATTTTACATTTGGCTAGAAACTCAAAAGGAAATGATCTTAACACAGAAAAATGTCCTCCTGTGTGCTACCAATATCCCCCAACTAGAATCCCCATACTTTAATGAAGACAGCTTCTCCATCCTGAAGGGGGAAATCAATAATTTCCAGGCCCAGGGACATGTACTAGTCTGTGGTGACCTAAATGCCAGAACCGGACAAGAACCTGTCACCCTCAGCACACAGGGGGACAAACACCTGCCTGCAGGTGACAGCATTCCCTCCCATATATGCCCCCCTAGGCACAACTATGACAACATAACCAATAAAAACAGGTCACAACTCCTGCAGCTCTGTCGCATGCTGGGTATGTACATAATCAATGGTAGGCTTTGAGGGGACTCCTATGGTAGGTACACCTATAGCTCATCTATTGGCAGCAGTACTGTAGACAACTTTATCACTGACCTCAACCCAGAGTTTCTCAGTGTGTTCACAGTCAGCCCACTGACACCCCTATCAGACCACAGCAAAATCACAGTCTACTTGAACAGAGCAATACTCAATCATGAGGCATCAAAGCCAAAGGAACTGAGTAGCATTAAGAAATGCTATAGATGGATGGAATGCAGTTTGGAAACCTACCAAAAAAAACAATTCGGCAACAACAAATTCAATGTCTTGTTGTGTCTTTGGCTTATGCCGGATTAATTGCTATGACAGGCTATTCTATAAAATACTTTCTCCATAATTAATATTACCTGATTGAGCTACTTAGGTAAATGTAATTAACTAGAGAGTCGGGCACCACAAAATACTATTTATAGAGCTGTTGTCTTCCGAATAAACTCTTAAAGATTTAGCAATATTTTACATCAATAGCAGTCAACATTGATCGTCATCTTACTTCAGTCTCATATTCTGAAAGTTGTAAATTCTTGGTTATCTGCAAGAATCCTGGCAAACAAGTTGAATCAGCAATACAAAATTGGGTTTAATTATCTATTTACTAAATACCTAACTAATCACACAGAATAACATATACAAATAATTAATTATACCGGGATAATTCTTTACGTCATAGGAAACGTCCCTAGCGGGCCGAACAGATATGACAGCTTGTTACACAAAAGAAAAGGGGCAGGGTTTGAGTGAAAGAGCGGGAAGACTGAGGAACAAATGGCGAGGCTGTGCTATCGTAAATACAGTATCTTATGCATTCTAAATTACCGCCCATTTGGAAAAAGGAAAATGCAATAAATATTTACTCTGAGCTGCGCTTCAGTAGGTTGGTGGTAGATGGAAGGCTGTGTTGCCAAACCGAGTCCTCTGTCCTTTGAAGAATGTCTCTGGTGGTAACATGAATAAGTTGTAGTAACATCGTTGTTTGGTAGATGGGATACTCTGTCTGTTCCTTCCTAACCTGAGTTTGCAGCTGCGGTCGCTAACTAAACGGCTAGGAGATATCACTTCTGTCGTGAACAAGAGTTCAAAGTTCATACCATTCGCAACCAAAGCTCATGCTGATGTTGGCTTCGTTCTATAGTTTTATCTGAACCATTCTGACATAGGATCGTCATCCTACCTCATCGGAACAGAAAGTTATGTTGTAGTCAAGAGCTTATATAGGAAGGAAGAGGAGGGTGTGTTTGAAGTTTTACAGCCTTTGTCTCTTCACATGGGCGGGCCACTGAGTGAGCAGCCCTAACTTATGAAAACCCACATCTCACATTTTAGAAGCTAAAATCTAATTTCATCCCATCACAAATAATTTCATATTCAAACATTTAAATTGAACAACAATTCCATGTGAATCTGATAACTCTGATGTATAGACTTTCCACTGTGGAGTTTATGTCATCTTATTATTGATGAGAATGTCTCAGATGACAACCGAACTGACATCATATTCATTAAGTACCACTGCATATGTTCAATTGTTCGGATTACCAGAATATAGTTAATTTCCCTCCACATTCTGACGTTCCCATAATCTCTATGTTAACCAAGGGGTTTTGCAAATGCAATCTTAGTAGGGTAGAGAGAGGAAAAGGGGGGGAAGAGGTATTTATGACAGTCATAAACCAACCCCCAGGCCAACGTCATGACACTCTTTTAGACAATTTCCTGGGTAAAACGTTCCACTGCAATAGTGAAGGTGTAAACTTGGCAATAGAACCTCTTAACAGTATATTTGAACTCTCAGCTTCCCTATCAAATCTAAAAATCTCAAATAGAAAACCGAAGAAAATTAACCACAATGACAAATGCTTTGATGAAGAATGCAAAAATCTAAGAAAGAAATTGAGAAACCTGTCCAACCAAAAACATAGAGACTCGGAAAACCTGAGTCTACGCCTTCACTATGGTGAATCACTAAAACAATACAGAAATACACTACGGAAAAATAAGGAACAGCAAGTCAGAAATCAGCTCAATGTAATTGAAGAATCCATAGACTCTAACCACTTCTGGGAAAATTGGAAAACACCAACAAACAACAACACAAAGAAATATCTATCCAAAATTGAGATGTATGGGTAAACCACTTCTCCAATCTTTTTGGCTCTATAACAAAGAATAAAGAGCAAAAACATATACATGATCAAATACAGATCTTAGAATCAACTATTAAAGACTACCAGAACCCACTGGATTCTCCAATTACATTGAATGAGTTACAGGACAAATTAAAAACTCTCCAACCCAAAAAGGCCTGTGGTGTTGATGGTATCCTCAATTCCAATTGGCTATACTAAAACTCTTCAACATCATCCTTAGCTCTGGCATCTTCCCCAATATTTGGAACCATGGACTGATCACCCCAATCCACAAAAGTGGAGACAAATTTGAGCCCAATAAATACCGTGGAATATGCGTCAACAGTAACCTTGGGAAAATCCTCTGCATTATCATTAACAGCAGACTCGTACATTTCCTCAATGAAAACAATGTACTGAGCAAGTGTCAAGTTGGCTTTTTACCAAATTACCATACAACAGACCATGTATTCACTCTACACACCATAATTGATAACCAAACAAACCAAAACAAAGGCAAAATCTTCTTATGCTTTGTTTATTTCAAAAAAGCCTTCGACTCAATTTGGCATGAGGGTCTGCGAAACAAATTGATGGAAAGTGGCGTCGGGGGTAAAACATACGACATTATAAAATCCATGTACACAAACAACAAGTGTGCGGTTAAAATTGGCAAAAAACACACACGTTTCTTCACACAGGGTCGTGGGGTGAGACAGGGATGCAGCTTAAGCCCCACCCTCTTCAACATATATATCAATGAATTGGCGCAGGCACTAGAAAAGTCTGCAGCACGCGGACTCACCCTACTAGAATTTGAAGTCAAATGTCTACTGTTTGCTGATTCTGTCACCAACCAAGGAGGGCCTACAGCAGCACCTAGATCGTCTGCACATATTCTGTCAGACCTGGGCCCTGACAGTAAATCTCAGTAAGACCAAAATAATGGTGTTCCAAAAAAGGTCCAGTCACCAGGACCATAAATACAAATTCCATCTAGACACTGTTGCCCTAGAGCACACAAAAAACTATACATACCTTGGCCTAAACATCAGCGCCACAGGTAACTTCCACAAAGGTGTGAACGATCTGAGAGACAAGGCAAGAAGAGCATTCTATGCCATCAAAAGAAACGTAAATTTCAACATACCAATTAGGATCTGGCTAAAAATATTTGAATCAGTCATAGAGCCCATTGCCCTTTATGGTTGTGAGGTCTGGGGTCCACTCACCAACCAAGAATTCACAAAATGGGACAAACACCAAATTGAGATTCTGCATGCAGAATTCTGTGTACACCGTAGAACACCAAATAATGCATGCAGAGCAGAATTAGGCCGATACCTACTAATTATCAAAATCCAGAAAAGAGCCGTTAAATTCTACAACCACCTAAAAGGAAGCGATTCCCAAACCTTCCATAACAAAGCCATCACCTACAGAGAGATGAACCTGGAGATGAGTCCCCTAAGCAAGCTGGTCCTGGGGCTCTGTTCACAAACACAAACACACCCCACAGAGCCCCAGGACAACAGCACAATTAGACCCAACCAAATCATGAGAAAACAAAAAGAAAAGATACTTGACACATTGGAAAGAATTAACAAAAAAACAGAGCAAACTTGAATGCTATTTGGTCTTAAACAGAGAGTACACAGTGGCAGAATACCTGACCACTGTGACTGACCCAAACTTAAGGAAAGCTTTGACTATGTACAGACTCAGTGAGCATAGCCTTGCTATTGAGAAAGGCCGCCGTAGGCAGGCATGGCTCTCAAGAGAAGACAGGCTATGTGCTCACTGCCCACAAAATGAGGTGGAAACTGAGCTGCACTTCCTAACCTCCTGCCCAATGTATGACCATATTAGAGAGACATATTTCCCTCAGATAACACAGATCCAGAAGGAATTTGAAAACAAATCCAATTTTGATAAACTCCCATATCTACTGGCTGAAATTCCACAGTGTACCATCACAGCAGCTCGATTTGTGACCTGTTGCCACAAGAAAAGGGCAACCAGTGAAGAACAAACACCATTGTTAATACAACCCATATTTATGATTATTTATTTTCTCTTGTGTACTTTAACTATTTGTACATTGTTACAATACTGTATATATACAGTATATATATATATATAATATGACATTTGTAATATCTTTATTGTTTTGAAACTTCTGTATGTGTAATGTTTACTGTTCATTTTATATAGTTTGTTTATTTCACTTTTGTATATTATCTACCTCACTTGCTTTGGCAATCATAACACGTTTCCCATGCCAATAAAGCCCCTTGAATTGAATTGAATTGAGAGACAGAGAGAGACAGAGAGAGACAGAGAGAGACAGAGAGAGACAGAGAGAGACAGAGAGAGAGTGAGATACAGAGAGAGCAAGTAGAGAGGAGGGGAGAGAGAGAGAGAGAGAGAGAGAGAGACCACTGACTCATTCAGCTCCCTCTCTCTCTCTCCCCCCTCGTTCACAGTAGAAGCATCAAACAAGGTTTTAAAGAATATTGACATCTAGTGGAATCTTAGGAAGTGCATTTCGACCCCAGAGACACTGTATATTTGATAGGCAAAGAGATGAAAAACTACAAACCTCAGATTTCCCACTTCCTGGTTGGATTTTTTCGCAGGTTTTTGCCTGCCATATGAGTTCTGTTATACTCACAGACATCATTCAAACAGTTTTAGAAACTGAGTGTTTTCTATCCAAATCTACGAATTATATGCATATATATTAGCAACTGGGCCTGAGTAGCAGGCAGTTTACTCTGGGCACCTTATTCATCCAAGCTACTCAATACGGACCCCCAGCCATAACAAGTTTAAACTAACCTCCAGACGAGCTTCAATGACATACAAGTCTCCTTCCGTGGCTTCCAACTACTCTTAAACGCAAGTTAAACTAAATGCATGCTCTTCAACCGATTGCTGCCCACACCTGCCTGCCCATTCAGCATCACCACTCTGGATGGTTCTGACTTAGAATATGTGGACAACTACAAATACCTAGGTGTCTGGTTAGACTGTAAACTCTCCTTCCAGATTCACATTAAGCATCTCTAATCCAAAATTAAATCTAGAATAAGCTTCCTATTTCGCAAAAAAAGCATCCTTCACTCATGATGCAAAACATACCCTCGTAAAACGGACTATCCAACCGATCCTTGACTTCGGTGATGTCATTTACAAAATAACCTCCAAAACTCGACTCAGCAAATTGGATGCAGTCTATGACAGTGCCATCCGTTTTTTTTTACCAAACCCCCATATACTACCCACCACTGCGACATGTATGCTCTCGTTGGCTGGCCCTCTCTTCGTATTCGTCGCCAAACCCACTGGCTCCAGTTCATCTATTAGTCTTTGCTAGGTAAAGCCCCGCCTTATCTCAGCTCACTGGTCACCATAGCAGCACCCACTCATAGCACGCACTCCAGCAGGTATATTTCACTGGTCACCCCCCAAAGCCAATTCCTCCTTCGGCCACCTTTCCTCCCTGTTCTCTGCTGCCAATGACTGGAACGAACTGCAAAAATCGCTGAAGCTGGAGACTCATATCTCCCTCACTATCTTTAAGCACCAGCTGTCAGAACAGCTCACAGATCACTGCACCTGTACATAGCTCATCTGTAAATAGCCCATCCAACTACCTCATCACCATATTGTTATTTATTTTATTTATTTTGCTCCTTTGCACCAGTATCTCTACTTGCTCACGCATCTTCTGCACATCTATCACTCCAATGTTTAATTGCAATATTGTAATTATTTCGCCAATACTGCCTATTTATTGCCTTACCTCCCTTATCCTACCTCATTTGCACACATTGCATTTAGACTTTTGATATTGTATTACTGACAGTATGTTTGTATTTCCGTGTGTAACTCTGTGTTGTTGTTTGTATCGCACTGCTTTTATTTATTTTGACCAGGTCGCATTTGTGAATGAGAACTTGTTCTCAACTAGCCTAACTGGTCTAATAAAGTTTTCGGGATGTCACATGGTGTCATGGTCTGACAAACACCACTCTAGCTCTGCCACCTTTCACCACAGATGCGGAAGTGTGACACTGGCAGATGTGATGGACACGTAACCAAATGCCACTCCAGCATTGCAACTGTAGATCACTTGGGATGTTTTGTTGAAGACATTGCAAAGAAAGGAATCAATATTCACAGAAAAAAATGCACAGCACTCCTAAATGCAGTTACAGGGCCTGCAGTGCATGAGGAACCAATAAAGGACATTGGGAATGTGTCTTACTCATTGATTACTGATGAAAGTACTGATGTCACTACTAAGAAGCAGCTGGGTGTTCTGGTAAAACAACACGCAATAAACTCTTTCAAATCATAAGCACATTTGGAGGAATAATAATCATTCCAGCTGCTGATTCACTGACCTTTGCCAATGCCTTGTTCAGGTTTCTTCATGACAATAAACTGCATCGGTCTAGCCACAGATGGCTGCAATACAATGTGCAGCAAAAACAGCTCTGTTCTGACAAAACTTCAAGAACACAATCCGTATTAGGTCTACATTAAATGTGTTTGTCATTCCCTGCAACTATGTGCCTCCAAAGCAGTTCATGTTCTTCCACAAAATGTAGAATATATGGTGTCACAAATACATACATGGGTTTCCAAAGACCTCCAGCAACTCTGGAAATATGAGAACATACAGTGTATTCGGAAAGTATTCAGACCCCTTGATTTTTTCCACGTTTTGTTACGTTCCAGCCTTATTCTAAAAATGACTAAATTGCTTTTTCCCCCTCATCAATCACACAAAACCCCACAATGACAAAGCAAAAATAGTTTTTTTTAGAAAGGTATGCAAATTTATACAAAATAAAAAATACTAAAATATCACCTTTACATAAGTATTCAGACCCTTTACTGAGTACTTTGTCGAAGCACTTTTGGCAGTGATTACAGCCTTGAGTCTTCTGGGTGTGAAGAGGGAGTGATGGGGAGTGGAGAGGTTCCCACAGTGGGTAAGCAGACAGTGGAATGTTACTGTTTTCATTTTGTTATACGATGAGTGACAGACACACACACACACACACACTCACACACTGACTGGGTGACGAAGGAATCATGTGTAGGGGGTCTGTAGGTTCTGTCAGACAGACTCAATACTAACTCTTCCAGCATGAGTAGACACTACGTAAACTTTATTGGTATTGTTCATATATACGTGTTTATTTCTGACACATTATAAGAACACATTCTAATATTAATATTATTCTTAATATTATTAATATTAAGTTAGAGCAGGAAATGAATGTTTCCAAACAGAATGGACATTCCCCTGTTGAAATGAATGTCAACAAGCCCTAAATAACGATGTGAGTATGTTTAAGTTAATATTTGGACATCATGTATTTCTTGGTGGTTTCTAATTGGACATCTTGTGTTTCTTGGTGGATTCTAATTGGACATCATGTGTTTCTTGGTGGTTTCTAAATGGACATCATGTGTTTCTTTGTGGTTTCTAAATGGACATCATGTGTTTCTTGGTGGTTTCTAAATGGACATCATGTGTTTCTTGGTGGTTTCTAAATGGACATCATGTGTTTCTTGGTGGTTTCTAAATGGACATCATGTGTTTCTTGGTGGTTTCTAATTGGACATCTTGTGTTTCTTGGTGGTTTCTAATTGGACATCATGTGTTTCTTGGTGGTTTCTAATTGGACATATGTGTTTCTTGGTGGTTTCTAATTGGACAACATGTGTTTCTTGGTAGTTTCTATTTGGACATCATGTGTCTCTTGGTGTTTCTCTCTGGTCTCAGAAGGATAATGTAACACTTTGGAGCAAACAGACAGAACAGCAGCCCAAAGCTGGAGGCCAGGATGGCAAAGATCTCTACAGCTACTGTGTACTTCCCAGGAGAGCTGACGTAGGCAGGGATGAAGGAGATCCACACGGCACAGAAGATCAGCATGCTGAAGGTGATGAACTTGGCCTCGTTGAAGTTGTCTGGGAGTTTCCTGGCCAGGAAGGCTAAGAGGAGACAGAGGGAGGCCAGCAGGCCAATGTAGCCCAGCACCAGAGAGAAGCCGATCACAGAGCCCACCTCACACTCCAGGACGACCCTTGGCCCCCGACCCTCTCTGCCCCTCCTCTCAACAGGTCGGGGTGGAGCTAAGGCCAGCCACAGCACACAGATCAGCACCTTTGTAAGGGAACAGAGGTGGATGGAAAACTAGTAATCTTGAAATCAAATAACATGGTCAATGAAGGAAACAACTCCCATTCCCATAGAGTACAGTAAAAACTATATGTTTACCTGGATGAGTGTGCAGAATGAGATACCCATCCTTTGCTGGGTGGGGCTGAAGTATCTCATCAGGTTCTCTCCAGGCAGAGTGGCCCTGAAGGCCACCAGCACCACCACAGTCCTGCTGAGCAGACAGGAGATGCAGAACACAAAGCTTATACCAAACAGGGTGTGTCTCAGCATGCACGTCCACGGGTTCGGCTGGCCAATGAAAACCAGCGCACAAAGGAAGCAGAGCTTGAGAGACAGAAGGAGCAGGAAGCTGAGCTCAGAGTTGTTGGCTTTCACCTGGAACGAGACAGAGAAAGATAAATTAGACTGAGTGATGTCAGAAATCATATGACACAATCTCATCTCTGTCCAGTACCTCAAAATATGATCATATGATTCAACTCACCAGGGCTGTGTGACGGTGGTAGAGGAAGGTGGCCAGGGCACCGGCTGTGAGTGTTGCCCCGGAAACTGAGATGACAGACAGGATGACGCCCATGGTGTCGCTGTAGGAGAGGAAGTCCACCAGCTGGGGGATGCAGGCCGTACGATCAGGGTTGGACCAGAACCGCTCTGGACACCTAATACACTCAACTGACCCTGATATAGAAGGAAGAAGAATGAGGAGCCCAAATCAGGACCAATCAGGATTGAGGAAAAATATGAATTGGAATCAGAACCGTTGATAGACTACCTGTTGTGTTGCTGATCTCTCCCTCAGCACAGGACAGACAGTCAAAGCAGCACACAGGCCTCCCCTTCTGTACCGCATGCCTGGTGCCAGGGGGACAGTCAGCACTGCATACAGACACAAGGACCTACCAGAGGGGGAGAGGAAGAAGTTATCATCATCATCATTAGCATTGCTATTATCATAATTATTTCACAGACAGGCAGGCTTGCTGGGTCCCTCTGGGGACTATGTCAGGAATATGAACACACAAATATCTCACATTCTGTATCATGCTCCCCCTGAGTGGCTCAGCATTCTAAGGCACTACATATCAGTGCAAGTGGCATCACTACAGTCCCTGGTTCGAATCCAAGCTGTATCAAATTTGGCCGTGATTCACACAAACACTCCACTCTGCCTCAATGACACTAAACTGAACAGTTCTCACCTCATCTCCGCTGCCCCCACCCCACATCACTTTATCCATGTCGATGTGAAACTGGTCGTCCGATCCCTCAGAGGACAGAAAATGTCCGACCTGGACAAACTCTGCCGTCCCCTCGGGGGTCACATGCCAGTTGATGATGTCATAAGAGGCAGGCGGATCACCATTCATGTCGAAGTGGAAAGATTCCCCCACAGGAGTAGTGAAGTTCACTCCCCTCAGGTAATGAACAATCTCAAAGAGAAAAGGGCATTGGTACAGGATTAAGAGTTAGAACCAGTTGTGGCTTTTGTTCTTCAGAACTCAAACCTTACAAAGTGTTTCCACTGTATCCTGACTGGAAACATTAGTGTTCTTAACTTGAAAACAGATCAACATCTTATTCTCACCTGGCTGGGCTGAAGCTTCCTGATATCAGGGCACTGTCCACCATTAAAGACTCCGTCCCCTGGTCGACAGGCCATCATATCCTGTATGGCGTAGGCGATGGCGTACACAGCCTTGTACACATTATAGCTGGCTCTCAGCTGAGACACGTCAGCATACTGGCTCTCCCCCTCACCTAGGATTGACACTTCATTTTACTGAGATAACATTGGGAATTTGGACAAAAACAGAGATGTAGGTGTAAAGTCTCCCTCACGTATGACCTCTGACCCCGTACACTGCGGCCGGGACGGCAGTGTCACGCTGAGGTCAACTCCCAGAGAACACCCAAACATCTCTTCCCACAAATCTCTCAGGAATGGGTCGGACTTTTGGTAGTCCCCGTCTGGATGGAGGCGTGTTAGGAAAGGCCCCAGGCCGGGAATATCAGCTTTCTTCAGGGCAAAACCGATTGTCCCGGCAAGAGAGGGCATGTTTCTCGGGGAGGCGATAGTAGAGTAGGTGACCCAGGACTCTGAGGCAATCCACTGCTTATCTGTAATGTTCTGACGGACAACCTCTTCCATCAGGGCCTGGAGAATGAAATTGTTAAAAAGATCAAGATAATCAAGATCAAATGCATGATTATCAATTTTGAAATTATTGTGTCTATAAAGTGAATCAAGACACAAGGACACTGCTACAGCAGTGTTACAAATCATTAACAATACTCTGACTGCTCACCCCTGAATGACCCGTGAATCCTACAAATGCCACCACCACTCTGGCAGTAGATCCTCTGATGGTGTCTGCAATGTGCCTGATCTTTCTCTTAGACGGTACCTTGGGGATGACCATCAGTGAGAGAAAGGGAAGAGAGTCAGAGAATATCAGAGAGAGCATTTCTATTAGATTAGAAGAGATGGGGAGTGAAAGAGAGAGAGAAAGATAGAGCAAAAGAGAGAGTTTATTGTCAGATCATCAGAGTGAGGTCATACCTTGGGCAGGACCTCAGAGTAGGCGACACACACCCCAGAACCCTGGAGCTCTTGGAGAAGCAGCTGAACCCCAAACTTGCCATAATCATCATCCTCTGACACTAGCCCTACCCACACCCATCTCAGCAGACGCAGAAGCTTGGCCATGCCCCGAGCCTGGAAGGCATCGCTGGGAACAGTACGGAAGAATGAGGGGTACTTCCAGTTGTCACTCAAACACGCACAGGTGGCAAAGTAACTCACCTGGGAGAGAAAAGAGTGAGAGAGAGAGGGCATGAAAGAGACAGTGAGAGACAGAGAGAGAGTGAGAGTCAAGGATAATTATAATTTGTAAGGTGCAGAGGGAGAAGGAAAGTAAACGTTAGAGAGAGAGAAATCTAGATAGAGATGGAAATGTCATGTGAAAAGAGTCATCATCTCATCCCAACCTGTAATCCAACCCCTGCCTCACCATGGGTAAATCAAATGGCCCGAGGGTCTGTGCCACCACCATGGAGGCTGAGGAGTGGGCATCCCCGATGATGACGGGAACCTCAGGAGTAGTGCCACAATCTGTTTCCACCACGGAGGCCTCCTTGCCGGTCACCATGGCTAGGGCCGCCCCCAGGGTGATGCCCTCTGTCCGGCATGTGTCAGAAGCCAGGAACCCCAGGGTGAGGTTAGGCAGGAAGGCTGGGTCACGGTTAATCTCCTCCACAGCAAAGATCATAGTCTGGAGCCAGCGGTAAGCACGCTGTTTAAAACTGACAGACGGAAGAAAGGAAGATACGAAGAGATAAGAGTTCAACTGAATACACATTACCTTCAAGGGAAAACACAATGACAAAAAGCTGTTATCACACAAGCTGCGTACATTGTACAGGTATAATTTTCCTTAATGCTCCTGAACTCCTGTTCTGGTAGAGGGGCTTCCACATGGATGGGGAACAGGCCCCCAATGACCACATCTCCTGCCCGATAAACACTGCCTGAGATGGGCTTAGCTATTAGCCGACAAGCCCCCTCTCCACCTCCATCCAGACCCCAGACAGACCCAGGGACATGGAGACAGTAGAGCAGCCACAGCCAGCCCCAGAGGCTCATCACCTGGAGAGAGACAAGGCTGAGGACTGGGAGAGTTCCGTCACCTGTTGGAGAGAGACCAAACCAAGACCTTGTAGACAGAACACTCTGTAGACAAAAAGACATGATCAAAGTGCTTTCAATGAAGAGATACATCATACAACACAGACACCTGTTGTTTCAGAGTAACCAGACATGTGAAACAACAGTGATAGACACACAACACCTTGTTCTACCTCTGCCCTACCTGGCAACAGAAAACCTTATCCTGGTGAGACAGACAGATAGACAGACAAACAGACAGACAGAAAGAGAGAGAGAGAGAGAGATGATGAGTGTCTGTCAGTCTGGTATCTCCTGCAGAGAGTGTGAGAGTGAAAGAGGGAGAGGAAGAGGAGAGAAGGGGAGCTGCTGATATAGGGAGAAATGAGCCCCCGGCTAAAAAACAAGTACACGGCCACCAGGGGGTGCTTGTAGGGAGGGAGGGGCAGGAGGGGGTTAATTGGGACTTGTTATTGGAGGATAACTTGGGGATCATGTAATTGGGGGTAATTGCAGGAAGCATTTGAGTGTGATGTTTTTGAAGGTAATGTGTAGTACAGGAGATACAGTATCTGTTCTTCAACATCATCAGATGGATCCATTCAGACAGATATTACATCATACTGTACAATAAATTATTTTATTAAGTAAAAAGTTAAATTCTGACTAAATGGATTAGAGATGCATGGAGAGAAAGAGAGAGAGGGAGAGAGCGAGAGAGAGAGACCACTTCTGGGAAAATTGGAACACACTACATGAACAACAACAGAGTTATCTATCCAAAATGGAGATGTATGGATAAACCAGCCAAGGTGCATCCTGTTTCCATTGATCATCTTTGAGATGTGCCTACATTTTGATTGCAGTTCACTTGTGGTAAAATCAATAAATGTAATGTGAATTGGAAAAGCACACACCTGTCTATATAAGGTCCCACAGTTGACAGTATATGTCAGAGCAAAAACCAAGCCATGAGGTCAAAGGAATTGTCTGTCAAGCTCCGAGACAGGATTGTGTCGAGGCACAGATCTGGGAAAGGGTACCAAAACATTTATGCAGCATTGAAGTTCCCCAGGAACACAGTGGCCTCCATCATCCATAAATGAAAGAAGTTTGGAACCGTCAAGACTCTTGCTAGAGCTGGCCACCCAGCCAAACTGAGAAATCGGGGGGAGAAGGGCCTTGGTCAGGGAGGTGATCAAGAACCCAATGGTCACTCTGACAGAATTCTGGAGTTCCTCTGTGGAGATGGGAGAACCTTCAAAAAGGACAACCATCTCTGCAGCACCGCCAATCAGGCCTTTATGGTGGAGTGGCCAGATGGAAGCCACTCCTAAGTAAAAGGCTACACAACCGCACCGCATGGAGTTTGCCAAAAGGCATCTAAAGGACTCTCAGACCATGAGAAGCAAGATTATCTGGTCTGATTTAATCAAGATTGAACTATTTAGGGTGAATGCCAAGTGTCACGTCTGGAGGAAACCTGGCACCATCCGTAGGGTGAAGAATGGTGTTGGCAGCATCGTGCTGTGGAGTTGTTTTTCAGCGGCAGGGACTGGGAGACTAGTCAGGATCGAGTGAAAGATGAACGGAGCAAAGTACAGAAAGATCCTTAATGGAAACCTGCTCCAGACCGCTCAGGACCTCAGACTGGGGCAAAGGTTTACCATCTAACAGGACAACAACCCTAAGAACACAGCCAAGACCACGCAGGAGTGGCTTGGGCCCAAGTGTCTGAATGTCCTTGAGTGGCCTAGCCAGACCCTGGACTTGAACCCGATCGAACATCTCCTGAGAGACCTGAAAAAAGCTGTGCAGCGACCTTCCTCATCCAGCCTGTCTGAGCTTGAGGGGATCTGCAGAGAAGAATGTGAGAAACTCCCCAAATATAGGTGTGACACGCTTGTAGCGTCATACCCAAGAAGACTCCAGGCTGTAATCGCTGACAAAGGTGCTTCAACAGAGTACGGAGTTAAAGGGTCTTAAGGGTCTGATTGCTTATGTAAATGTGATATTGCCAGGGATTTTTTTTTAATGAATTTGCAAAAATTTCGAAGAACCTGTTTTGCTTTGTCATTTTGGGTATTTTGTGTAGACTGATTAGGGGGGGAAACTATTTTAGAATAAGGTTGTACTGTAACAAAATTCAAAGGGTCTGAATAATTTTCGAATGCACTGTATATCAACGAATTGGCAAGGGCACTAGAACAGTCTGCAGCATCCGGACTCACCCTACTACCATTAGCTCTGACAAATTGAAAACTCTAGTCATTGGCGACTCCACTACCCGCAGTATTAGACTTAAAACAAATCATCCAGCGATCATACACTGTTTACCAGGGGGCAGGGCTACCGACGTTAAGGCTAATCTGAAGATGGTGCTGGCTAAAGCTAAAACTGGCGAGTGTAGAGAGTATAGAGATATTGTTATCCACGTCGGCACCAACAATGTTAGGATGAAACAGTCAGAGATCACCAAGCTAATAGCTTCTGCGTGTAAATCAGCTAGAAAGATGTGTTGGCATCGAGTAATTGTCTCTGGCCCCCTCCCAGTTAGGGGGACTGATGAGCTCTACAGCAGTCTCACAACTCAATCTCTGGTTGAAAACTGTTTTCTGCCCCTCCCAAAAGATAGAATTTGTAGATAATTGGCCCTCTTTCTGGGACTCACCCACAAACAGGACCAAGCCTGACCTAAATGCTGAGGATTTGTAGACGGACTCCATCCTAGCTGGAGGGGTGCTCTCATCTTATCTACCAACATAGACAGGGCTCTAACTCCTCTAGCTCCACAATGAAATAGGGTGCAGGCCAGGCAGCAGGCTGTTAGCCAGCCTGCCAGCATAATGGAGTCTGCAACTAGCACAGTCAGTGTAGTCAGCTCAGCTATCACCATTGAGACCGTGTCTGTGCCTCGACCTAGGTTGGGCAAAACTAAACATGGCGGTGTTCGCCTCAGCAATCTCACTAGGATAAAGACCACCTCCATTCCTGTCATTATTGAAAGAGATCATGATACCTCACATCTCAAAATAGGGCTACTTAATGTTAGATCCCTTACTTCAAAGGAAATTATAGTCAATGAACTAATCACTGATCATAATCTTGATGTGATTGGCCTGACTGAAACATGGTTTAAGCCTGATGAATTTACTGTGTTAAATGAGGCCTCACCTCCTGGCTACACTAGTGACCATATCCCCCGTGCATCCCGCAAAGGCGGAGGTGTTGCTAACATTTACGATAGCAAATTTCAATTTACAAAAAAAAATGATGTTTTCGTCTTTTGAGCTTCTAGTCATGAAATCTATGCAGCCTACTTAATCACTTTTTATAGCTACTGTTTACAGGCCTCCTGGGCCATATACAGCGTTCCTCACCGAGTTCCCTGAATTCCTATCGAACCTTGTAGTCATAGCAGATAATATTCTAATCTTTGGTGACTTTAATATTCACATGGAAAAGTCCACAGACCCACTCCAAAAGGCTTTCGGAGCCTTCATCGACTCGAGTGGGTTTTGTCCAACATGTCTCTGGACCCACTCACTGTCACAGTCATACGCTGGACCTAGTTTTGTCCCATGGAATAAATGTTGTGGATCTTAATGTTTTTCTTCATAATCCTGGACTATCGGACCACCATTTTATTACGTTTGCAATTGCAACAAATAATCTGCTCAGACCCCAACCAAGGAACATCAAAAGTCGTGCTATAAATTCACAGACAACAAAAAGATTCCTTGATGTCCTTCCAGATTCCCTCTGTCTACCCAAGGACACCAGAGGACAAAAATCAGTTAACCACCTAACTGAGGAACTCAAATTAACCTTGCGCAATACCCTAGATGCAGTTGCACCCCTAAAAACATTTCTCATAAGAAACTAGCTCCCTGGTACACAGAAAATACCCGAGCTCTGAAGCAAGCTTCCAGAAAATTGGAAAGGAAATGGCGCCACACCAAACTGGAATTCTTCCGAGTAGCTTGGAAAGACAGTACCGTGCAGTACCGAAGAGCCCTTACTGCTGCTCGATCATCCTATTTTTCTAACTTAATTGAGGAAAATAAGAACAATCCGAAATTCCTTTTTGATACTGTTGCAAAGCTAACTAAAAAGCAGCATTCCCCAAGAGAGGATGACTTTCACTTTAGCAGTGATAAATTCATGAACTTCTTTGAGGAAAAGATTATGATTATTAGAAAGCAAATTACGGACTCCTCTTTAAATCTGCGTATTCCTTCAAAGCTCAGTTGTCCTGAGTCTGCACAACTCTCCCAGGACCTAGGATCAAGAGAGACGCTCAAGTGTTTTAGTACTATATCTCTTGACACAATGATGAAAATAATCATGGCCTCTAAACCTTCAAGCTGCATACTGGACCCTATTCCAACTAAACTACTGAAAGAGCTGCGTCCTGTGCTTGGCCCTCCTATGTTGAACATAATAAATGGCTCTCTATCCACCGGATGTGTATTCTTTTGGAGAGATTGGAAACCCAAATTGGTCTATTGGTCACGGACAAGTTCTGGCCTGGTTTAGATCTTATCTGTCGGAAAGATATCAGTTTGTCTCTGTGAATGGTTTGTCCTCTGACAAATCAACTATACATTTCGGTGTTCCTTAAGGTTCCGTTTTAGGACCACTATTGTTTTCACTATATATTTTACCTCTTGGGGATGTTATTCGAAAACATAATGTTAACTTTCACTGCTATGCGGATGACACACAGCTGTACATTTCAATGAAACATGGTGAAGCCCCAAAATTGCCCTTGCTAGAAGCATGTGTTTCAAACATGTAAGGCGGATGGCTGCAAACTTTCTACTTTTAAACTCGGACAAAACAGAGATGCTTGTTCTAGGTCCCAAGAAACAAAGATATCTTCTGTTGAATCTGACAATTAATCTTAAAGGTTGTACAGTCGTCTCAAATAAAACTGTGAAGGACCTCGGCGTTACTCTGGACCCTGATCTCTCTTTTGAAGAACACATCAAGACCATTTCAAGGACAGCTTTTTTCCATCTACGTAACATTGCAAAAATCTGAAACTTTCTGTCCAAAAAGGATGCAGAAAAATGAATCCAGGCTTTTGTCACTTCTAGGTTAGACTGCTGCAATGCTCTACTTTCCGGCTACCCGGATAAAGCACTAAATAAACTTCAGTTGGTGCTAAATACGGCTGCTAGAATCCTGACTAGAACCAAAGAATTTGATCATATTACTCCAGTGCTAGCCTCTCTACACTGGCTTCCTGTCAAAGCAAAGGCTGATTTCAAGGTTTTACTGCTAACCTACAAAGCATTACATGGGCTTGCTCCTACCTATCTCTCTGATTTGGTCCTGCCGTACATACCTACACGTACACTACGGTCACAAGACGCAGGCCTCCTAATTGTCCCTAGAATTTCTAAGCAAACAGCTGGAGGCAGGGCTTTCTCCTATAGAGCTCAATTTTTATGGAACGGTCTGCCTACCCATGTCAGAGACGCAAACTCGGTCTCAACCTTTAAGTCTTTACTGAAGACTCATCTCTTCAGTGGGTCAGATGATTGAGTGTAGTCTGGCCCAGGAGTGGGAAGGTGAACGGAAAGGCTCTGGAGCAACGAACCGCCCTTGCTGTCTCTGCCTAGCCGGTTCCCCTCTTTCCACTGGGATTCTCTGCCTCTAACCCTATTACGGGGGCTGAGTCACTGGCTTACTGGGGCTCTCTCATGCCGTCCCTGGAAGGGGTGCGTCACCTGAATGGGTTGATTCACTGATGTGGTCATCCTGTCTGGGTTGGCGCCCCCCCCTTGGGTTGTGCCATGGCGGAGATCTTTGTGGGCTATACTCAGCCTTGTCTCAGGATGGTAAGTTGGTGGTTGAAGATATCCCTCTAGTTTTGTGGGGGCTGTGCTTTGGCAAAGTGGGTGGGGTTATATCCTTCCTGTTTGGCCCTGTCCGGGGGTGTCCTCGGATGGGGCCACAGTGTCTCCTGACCCCTCCTGTCTCAGCCTCCAATATTTATGCTGCAGTAGTTTACGTGTCGGGGGGCTAGGGTCAGTTTGTTATATCTGGAGTACTTCTCCTGTCCTATTCGGTGTGAATCTAAGTGTGCGTTCTCTAATTCTCTCCTTCTCTCTTTCTTTCTCTCTCTCTCTCTCTCTCGGAGGACCTGAGCCCTAGGACCATGCCCCAGGACTACCTGACATGATGACTCGTTGCTGTCCCCAGTCCACCTGGCCGTGCTGCTGCTCCAGTTTCAACTGACCTGAGCCCTAGGACCATGCCCCAGGTCTACCTGACATGATGACTCCTTGCTGTCCCCAGTCCATCTGGCCGTGCTGCTGCTCCAGTTTCAACTGACCTGAGCCCTAGGACCATGCTCCAGGTCTACCTGACATGATGACTCCTTGCTGTCCCCAGTCCACCTGGCCGTGCTGCTGCTCCAGTTTCAACTGTTCTGCCTTATTATTATACGACCATGCTGGTCATTTATGAACATTTGAACATCTTGGCCATGTTCTGTTATAATCTCCACCCGGCACAGCCAGAAGAGGACTGGCCACCCCACATAGCCTGGTTCCTCTCTAGGTTTCTTCCTAGGTTTTGGCATTTCTAGGGAGTTTTTCCTAGCCACCGTGCTTCTACACCTGCATTGCTTGCTGTTTGGGGTTTTAGGCTGGGTTTCTGTACAGCACTTTGATATGTCAGCTGATGTACGAAGGGCTATATAAATACATTTGATTTGATTTGATTGACTAGAATCTGATGTCAAATGTCTACTGTTTGCTGATGATCTGGTGTTCTGTCCCCAACCAAGAAGGGCCTACAGCTGCACCTAAGTCTTATGCAAATATTCTATGAGACCTGGGCCCTGACTGTAAATCTCAGTAAGACAAAAATAATGGTGTTCCAAAAAAGGTTAACTTTCCAGGACCACAAATACGAATTCCATCTAGACACCGTTGCCCCAGAGCACACAAAAAAACGATACATACCTTGGCCTAAACATCACTGTCACAGGTAACTTCCGCAAAGCTGTGAAGGCAAGAAGTACCTTCTAAACCATTAAAAGGAACATCAAATTCAACATACCACAGGATTTTGCAAAATAGACATGAATCAGTAATAGAGCCCGCTGCCCTTTATGCAGAGCAGACTTAGGGTGGCCACAGGAACGTAGGCGGGAGAGGAGGTCTGTTCCCGGTCCCACTTGCTCGTCCACGATTCCCAACTCGCCTCCAAGGAATACCGGAAGTTCCCGAAGTCTACATTGCCGGGAGGATCCAAAGTCACCTGAGTTCCCTCGGGAATCACAGAGGGCAGTCAACTCATCTCCTCTGGAGCCCATGCAACTTGGAAGGGCTAGATTGTCTCCTGTTGAACACTTGCGCAGACTGAGCACCAAGAGCTGTCTGTATTGTGGTACTACAGAACACTACATATCTATCTGTCTATTAAAAGACCAGGCTCATCAGTAGTTACGAGTACGCTGGTGAGCTGTACGGGAAGTATCCAATATCCCCTTACTCGTACCCCTCTTCATGCCATCCTGCTGTTGGGGGACCGCTCCAAATCTCTCCGGGTGCTCATTGACTCTGGGGCTGACGATAGTTTTATGGACTCTACCCTGGTGTCGGAGCTGGGTATCTCCACACAACCCCTTTTCATTCCCATGGATGTCACTGAAGCTGGATGGGTGCTCTATTGCCAGAGTTAACAGCAATATGGTTCCTATAAACCTGCGAGTGGCAGATAATTGGCAAGATAATTGGCACTTCCTGCTCATTGAAATGCCTTATGTACTTATCTCCTGATCGGCCTGCCCCTGAAAATCTTTGTGCAGGCTATGGAAAAGCCTTGGATCTCTCTGCCATTCCCGCGGAATTCCAAGACCTCCAGGAGGTTTTCAACAATGCTCTCGCTACATCTCTTCCTCCGCATCAACCCTACGACTGCGCAATTGACCTTTTCCCGGGCACAACACCACCTTGGGGGCAAATTTGTTCCCTGTCAGGTCCGTAGACCAAGCGAGCGTGCGCTGCGATTAACTGGCGATGTCATTCCGACTGACCAACGCTCTCACAGTGTTCCAGGCCCTGGTTAAGGATGTGCTTCATTACAAGTTGAACCGATTCGTGTTTGTCTACATCGACAACATCTGCATTTTTGCATGGTCAGCACAAGAGCAAGTCCTCCACGTCCGACAGGTCCTCCAGTGAATTACATCACTCCACCATCTCCTTCCTAGGATACATCATCACTGCAGGAACTATTCAGATAAATTCTAACAAGGTGAGAGTGGTGGTGGATTGGCCTCTACTCAAATTCAGAGTGCTGCTGCAATGTTTTCTGGGGTTTGCTAATTTCCTTGGGCTTCGTCCGGGGTTACAGCACCCTGGCTTCCCCCCTCTCAGCACTCACCTCTCACAAGGTTCCTTTCATGTGTTCTCCAGCAGCTGTCCGGCGTTCTCTGACCTCAAGCATCAATTCACTACAGCTCCCATCATAATCCATTTGTACCCGTCCCATCAGTTTGTGTTGAGTGGGGGAGATCCTGTCCCAGTGTTCTGCCCAAGACCAAAAACTGTATCCCCTCGCCTTCCTTTCCCATTGTCAAAACCCAGCTGAGAGGAAGTATGAGGTGGGAAATCAACAGCTACTTGTGGTTAAGATGTTGTTGGAGAAGTGGAGGCACTGGTTAGATGAGGCGGAACATCCATTATTAGTGTGGACTAACTATAAAAATCCTGCAATATCTCCGCACCGCCAAGCGCCTCATCTTAAGGCAGGCTCGATGGGCCCTGTTATTCACTCATTTTAATTTCACTATATCTTAGTGCCCCAAGAATGTCAAATCTGATGTGCTCTCACGCCTGTATATCCCTGCTGTGGTTGTCCCGGACTCTGCCGTTCTCCATTCCTGGAATGGGCACATTCCTCAAGACTCACCTGCCATCCTGGCTCCCGTTGGACGACAACGTTTTTATTGGCTCACCATGGTACCTGATGTCTTCGAGTTCGTCGCTGCCTGCACTGTGTCCACAGAATAATACTCTGCAGCAAGCTCTCTCGGACCTCCTTCAATCACTTCCTGTTCCTCACTGACCCGGTCTCATATATCCCTGGACTTAAATGGTCTCCCTCCATCAGATGGCAACACAGCAATCCTAACAATGGTAGATAGGTTTTCCGAAGACAACAATTTCATTCCTCTTTCCAAATTACCCCCAACCAAGGAGACGGCCCAGCTCATGGTGCAGCACGTCTTCCGGGGTCAATATGGTCTCCGGTCGTGGTCCTCAGTTCTCGTCCCGGTTCTGGAAGGCGTTCTGCACGCTCATTGGGTCGTCGGCCAGCCTGTCCTCTGACTTTCATCCTCAATCTAACGTCCAGTCAGACCGAGCCAATCAGGACCTGGAGACGGCTCTTCATTGCCTCGTCACCGCCAACCCCACCACCTGGAGCCAGAAACTTGTGTTAGTGGAATACACCCGCAACACCCTTCACTGGTCTCTCGCCCTTTGAGTGTTCCCTGGGCTATCAGACCACGCTCTCCCTGAGCAAGAGGAAGAATTCAGCAGACCCTCTGTCCATATGTTTGTCCACTGCTGTCGCCGTACTTGGAAGGGAGCCCGGATCCCTCTTCTCAAGACCACCTCCAGATGTTTGCAAAAGGAGGACTGCCAACGGACCCCGGCTCCCCGCTATAATCTAGGGCAGAGGGTATGGCTTTCCTCTCCTCTGCCCCTCCGGGTGGAGTCCCGTAGACTTTCCTCCTGTTTTGTCAGCCCTTTCCCCATCTGTAAAATCCTAAAGTCCTTAGCCCCTCTGCTGTTTATCTTCTATTGCCCCGAATCCACCGTATACATCCCACAGTTCATGTGTCTAGGATTAAACCTCTGCCTCATAAACCTTTGTCTAACAGTGAAATGCTTACTTATGGGCCCTTCCCAACAATGCAGAGAGAAATATATATATATATTAGAAATAAAATAGAGAAATAATGGAAAAGTGAAATACGTAATAATACAAGTAATAAATAAATAATGAATAACAATAACTAGGATATATACACATATACACATACACATACCGAGTCAATGTGCAGGGATACAAGGTAATTGAGGTAGATACAGTGCCTTCAGAAAGTATTCACACTCCTTGACTTTTTTTCACATTTTTTGTGTTACAGCCTGAATTTAAATGGGATTCAATTGTGATTTGACTTCCTAATTTCTGTACCGACACATACAATTGTATGTAAGGTCTACTGCTCTCTCTTCGTCCGCCCACGTGTTCTCGCACACCCCGAGAGCTTCTGGTCAGCGGGGTGGTGGCACCGGGATCCTCATCTCTCCCAAGTGGTCATTCTCTCTTTCTCCCCTTACCCATCTGTCTATCACCTCCTTTGAATTCCATGCTGTCACAGTTACCAGCCCTTTCAAGCTTAACATCCTTATCATTTATCACCCTCCAGGTTCCTCGGAGAGTTCATCAATGAGCTTGATGCCTTGATAAACTCCTTTCCTGAGGACGGCTCACCTCTCACAGTTCTGGGGGACTTTAACCTCCCCACGTCTACCTTTGACTTATTCCTCTCTGCCTCCTTCTTTCCACTCCTCTCCTCTTTTGACCTCACCCTCTCACCTTCCCCCCCTACTCACAAGGCAGGCAATACGCTCGACCTCATCTTTACTAGATACTGTTCTTCCACTAACCTCATTGCAACTCCCCTCCAAGTCTCCGACCACTACCTTGTATCCTTTTCCCTCTCGCTCTCATCCAACACTTCCCACACTGCCCCTACTCGGATGGTATCGCGCCGCCCCAACCTTCGCTCTCTCTCCCCCGCTACTCTCTCCTCTTCCATCCTATCATCTCTTCCCTCTGCTCAAACCTTCTCCAACCAATCTCCTGATTCTGCCTCCTCAACCCTCCTCTCCTCCCTTTCTGCATCCTTTGACTCTCTATGCCCCCTATCCTCCAGGCCGGCTCGGTCCTCCCCTCCCGCTCCGTGGCTCGACGACTCATTGCGAGCTCACAGAACAGGGCTCCGGGCAGCCGAGCGGAAATGGAGGAAAACTCGCCTCCCTGCGGACCTGGCATCCTTTCGCTCCCCCCTCTCTACATTTTCCTCTTCTGTCTCTGCTGCTAAAGCCACTTTCTACCACTCTAAATTCCAACCCTAGGAAGCTCTTTGCCACCTTCTCCTCCCTCCTGAATCCTCCTCCCCCTCCCCCCTCCTCCCTCTCTGCAGATGACTTCGTCAACCATTTTGAAAAGAAGGTCGACGACATCCGATCCTCGTTTGCTAAGTCAAACAACACCGCTGGTTCTGCTCACACTGCCCTACCCTGTGCTCTGACCTCTTTCTCCCCTCTCTCTCCAGATGAAATCTCGCGTCTCGTGACGGCCGGCCGCCCAACAACCTGCCCGCTTGACCCTATCCCCTCCTCTCTTCTCCAGACCATTTCCGGAGACCTTCTCCCTTACCTCACCTCGCTCATCAACTCATCCCTGACCGCTGGCTACGTCCCTTCCGTCTTCAAGAGAGCGAGAGTTGCACCCCTTCTGAAAAAACCTACACTCGATCCCTCCGATGTCAACAACTACAGACCAGTATCCCTTCTTTCTTTTCTCTCCAAAACTCTTGAACGTGCCGTCCTTGGCCAGCTCTCCCGCTATCTCTCTCAGAATGACCTTCTTGATCCAAATCAGTCAGGTTTCAAGACTAGTCATTCAACTGAGACTGCTCTTCTCTGTATCATGGAGGCGCTCCGCACCGCTAAAGCTAACTCTCTCTCCTCTGCTCTCATCCTTCTAGACCTATCGGCTGCCTTCGATACTGTGAACCATCAGATCCTCCTCTCCACCCTCTCCGAGTTGGGCATCTCCGGCGCGCCCACGCTTGGATTGCGTCCTACCTGACAGGTCGCTCCTACCAGGTGGCGTGGCGAGAATCTTTCTCCTCACCACGCGCTCTCACCACTGGTGTCCCCCAGGGCTCTGTTCTAGGCCCTCTCCTATTCTCGCTATACACCAAGTCACTTGGCTCTGTCATAACCTCACATGGTCTCTCCTATCATTGCTATGCAGACGACACACAATTAATCTTCTCCTTTCCCCCTTCTGATGACCAGGTGGCGAATCGCATCTCTGCATGTCTGGCAGACATATCAGTGTGGATGACCGATCACCACCTCAAGCTGAACATCGGCAAGACGGAGCTGCTCTTCCTCCCGGGGAAGGACTGCCCGTTCCATGATCTCGCCATCACGGTTGACAACTCCACTGTGTCCTCCTCCCAGAGCGCTAAGAACCTTGGCGTGATCCTGGACAACACCCTGTCGTTCTCAACTAACATACGTAGAATGTATGCACACATGACTGTAAGTCGCTTTGGATAAAAGCGTCTGCTAAATGGCATATATTACATCAAGGCGGTGGCCCGTTCCTGTAGGTTCATGCTCTACAACATCCGCAGAGTACGACCCTGCCTCACACAGGAAGCGGCGCAGGTCCTAATCCAGGCACTTGTCATCTCCCGTCTGGACTACTGCAACTCGCTGTTGGCTGGGCTCCCTGCCTGTGCCATTAAACCCCTACAACTCATCCAGAACGCCGCAGCCCGTCTGGTGTTCAACCTTCCCAAGTTCTCTCATGTCACCCCGCTCCTCCGCCCTCTCCACTGGCTTCCAGTTGAAGCTCGCATCCGCTACAAGACCATGGTGCTTGCCTACGGAGCTGTGAGGGGAACGGCACCTCAGTACCTCCAGGCTCTGATCAGGCCCTACACCCAAACAAGGGCACTGCGTTCATCCACCTCTGGCCTGCTCGCCTCCCTACCACTGAGGAAGTACAGTCCCCGCTCAGCCCAGTCAAAACTGTTCGCTGCTCTGGCCCCCAATGGTGGAACAAACTCCCTCACGACGCCAGGACAGCGGAGTCAATCACCACCTTCCGGAGACACCTGAAACCCCACCTCTTTAAGGAATACCTAGGATAGGATAAGTAATCCTTCTCACCCCCCTTTTAAGATTTAGATGCACTATTGTTAAGTGACTGTTCCACTGGATGTCATAAGGTGAATGCACCAATTTGTAAGTCGCTCTGGATAAGAGCGTCTGCTAAATGACTTAAATGTAATGTAAATGTCCCGCAGTAGAGCAGTGCATTTCAAACCATTCAACCACCATGACCAGGGAGGTTTTTCAATGCCTCGCAAAGAAGAGCACCTAGTGGTAGATGGGTAGAGAAACAAAACACGTACATTGAATATCCCTTTGAGCATGATGAAGTTATTAATTACACTTTGGGTGGTGTATCAATACACCCAGTCACTACAAAGATACAAGCGTCCATCCTAACTCAGTTGCGGAAAGCAAGGAATCCGCTCAGGGATTTCACCATGAGGCCACTGGTGACTTTAAACAGTTAAATGGTTGAATGGCTGTGAAAGGAGAAAACTGAGGATGGATCAACATTTTAGTTACTCCTGTTACAGGTTTTGTTTTTTCCATTTATGTTTTGAGGTTGGACTTTAGCAGGTAGGGCGCACCGATTGGTGTCACCTCGTTAGTCAGTATGCGCTACACCTTTGCTGGCTTGTTCATCTGGTAAGTGGGAAAGTGTTTAACCTGTGCTGGCCCAGTGCTGCAGTTGACTTGATAGATGTGGAGGTTGAACACCTTTAGATGTCTTGAGAGAGGTGGAGGGTTAACAAAAGGCTAAGCTTGAGAGCTAGCATATTGATTTCATTTCATTTGCGGTTTTCATGAATAGTTAACGTTGCGTTATGGTAATGGGCTTGAGGCTGTAGTCATGATCCCGGATCCGGGTTGGCTCGACGCAAGAAGTTAACTTGTTGTTAATCCAGCCGCCGTGTCAGATTTCAAAAAGGCTTTACGTTGAAAGCAAACCATGCGATTATCTGAGGACAACGCCCTGCACACAAATGCATAACAAATCATTTTCAACCATAAACTTATCCAAACAAGTCAATCAACATTTATAATCAAACAATAGGTACCCTAATACATAAATAAATGCTAAAATTTAAGACGGAGAATCGTTATTGTCTTTACCGGAGAAAAATACCAAAGAACACGCTCTCATTCACATGCTTGGAAACACTTCAGCCAAAATGGGAACCACCTAGAAAAACTACAATTTCTGGCAAGTTTTTCCAAAAACCAGCCTAAAACTCTTTCTAAAGACTATTGACATCTAGTGGAAGCCCTAGGAACTGCAATGGGGCATGATTTCGCCATATTATAAAAGTGCCAGCCATTGAAATCAGTGGTCGTATGATTTCTTTTGGGGGGGTGGTTTGTCCTCAGGGTTTCGCCTGCCATTTAAGTTCTGTTATACTCACAGACATTATTTTAACAGTTTTAGAAACATTAGAGGGTGTTCTATCCATATCTATCAATTAAATGGGCCTGAGTAGCAGGCAGTTTACTTTGGGCATGCTTTTCATCCGGACTTCAAAATACCGCCTCCTATCACAAATCATTTAAAACATGAAGGTCTTCAAGTGCAGTCGCAAAAACCATCAAGCACTATGATGAAACTGGATCGCATGAGAACTGCCACAGGACAGGAAGACTCAGATTTACCTTTGCTGCAGAGGATAAGTTCATTAGAGTTTACCAGCCTCAGAAATTGCAGCTCAATAAATGCTTCACAGAGTTTGTTACAGACAAATCTCAACATCAAGTGTTTAGAGGAGACTGTGTGAATCAGCCAATTCACTGTCGAATTACAAAGAAACCACTACTAATTGACACCAATAATAAGAAGAGACTTGCTTAGGCAAAGGAACACAAGCAATGGACATTAGACCAGTGGAAATCTGTCCTTTTGTCTGATGAGACCAAATTTGAAATTTTTGGTTCCAACCGCGGTGTCTTTGTGAGACGCAGCGTAGGTGAACGGATGACTTCCGCATGTGTGGTTCCCACGGTGAAGTATGGAGGAGGTAGATGGTGTGGGGTGCTTTGCTGGTGACACTGTCTGTAATTTATTTACAATTCAAGGCACACTTAACCAGCATGGCTACCAGAGCAAATCAAATCAAATCCAATTTTATTTGTCACATACACATGGTTAGCCGATGTTAATGACAGTGTAACGAAATGCTTGTATTTTGCAACCAAATTACATCCTATCTGGTTTACTCTAAGTGGGACTATCATTTGTTTTTCAACAGAACAATGACCCAACATAACTTCAGGCTGTGTAAGGGCTATTTAACCAAGAAGGAGAGTAATGGAATGCTGCATCAGATGACCTGAACTGCACAATCACCTGACCTCAACCCAATTGAGCTGCTTTGGGATGAGTTGGACTGCAAAGTGAAGGAAAAGCAGCCAACAAGTGCTCAGCATATGTGGGAACTCCTTCAAGACTGTTGGAAGCATTTCAGGTGAAGCTGGTTGAGAGAATGCCAAAAATCTAAAATATAAAATGTTTTGATGTGTTTAACACTTTTTTGGTTAATACATGATTCCAAATGTGTTATTTCATGGTTTTATTTCTTCACTATTATTCTACAATGTAGAAAATAGTCAAAAAAAAATAAGAAAAACCCTTGAATGAGTAGGTGTCCAAACGTTTTACTGTGACTGTATACTGTATATTTAGTTAAATATTTAGCTTGTGTGTGTGTGTGCTTGTGTGTGCTTGTGTGTGTGTGCTGTGTGTGTGTGTGTGTGTGTGTGTGTGTGTGTGTGTGTGTGTGTGTGTGTGTGTGTGTGTGTGTGTGTGTGTGTGTGTGTGTCTGTAGAAGTCTTGTACTGCACCAACAGGAATGGGGTGTTGGAAAGGTGAATTGTGAAAGGCAGGGGTCATTCCCCCATGCCCTCCTCCTCTCATCCTCCTCTTCTCATCCCCCTCTCCCCTATGTCCTCCTCTTCTCCTCTCCACACCCCCTCTCCCCTATGTCCTCCTCTTCTCCTCTGCACACCCCTCTCCCCTATGTCCTCCTCTTCACACCCCCTCTCCCCTATGTCCTCCTCTTCTCCTCTGCACACCGCCTCTCCCCTATGTCCTCCTCTTCTCCTCTTCACACCCACCCCTCTCCCCTATGTCCTCCTCTTCACACCCCTCTCCCCTATGTCCTCCTCTTCACACCCCCTCTCCCCTATGCCCTCCTCTTCTCATCCCCCTCTCCCCTATACCCTCATCTTCTACAGACTGTGTATGACTGGCTTTACTGCCTCTGTGCTCCCCCAGTCTGACGAGTGGTAGACTGGAGGGATGGATAGAGAAATAAAGTGTGATGGTATTCAACCTAATATAACCTGTCAATAGTCACAAAGTTGTAAAGTCACTCGAGGAGCTTCTATTGCACATCTTGTGAAGTTCATTTCCATGATAGTTAATGATCTCCATGTTCCTCTTCACCTGCCTTACTGCTTGTCTGTGGCCTCACTGGGGCTAGGGTTGGAGCTCCACGCCTCTCTGGGGACAGAGAGGAGGAGTGCACCCCAGCTGGAGGTGCTGCCCCTGGGGGAGATCTGAAGAGGAGACCTGGGTCTTTCACAGCTGGGACCAGGACCACAGAGAAATGGTTGTTATGGAAACAGCTATCCTGCCGTTAGATTTCCCAAAACGTGGGGTCTCTATGTTTTGATGTGACCCCCGATACACTCAGACACACACTCTAAGTTCTGGCTTTCTGCCATGCATTTTCTTGCCATTTCACATGGTCTCCCACTGTAGGCCCTCATGTGTGTTGGTGTGTGATGTAATCGTTTGTGTGTTTTTCTGGAGATAGTATTCTCTAGAGGCGTAAGGACCTTTTGAGTTTAGAAAATGAGGCCAATGGGGACGTGTGTGTACTCTCCATGTGTCAATCTGTGTGTGTGTGTTTTCTGTGTGAGTGTGTGAATGAGTTTCATTTTAAAAGCTGTTTCCGGGGGGGACTGAGTGTGTGTTCACCCCACTGTTCAGTCCATAGCTGCCTAGGCAGATGTAAACATCAAGTCACCACTGCTCTTATGCAGTCGGATCCAAGGTGACCAGAAGATCAGTGAAGAGGAACCATGGAGCCAAGAGGTAAGAAACCTCTTCAAAACTGTGTAGTGAGTGAGTGAGCGAGTAAATTAGTGATTTCTTTGGCTCTGATAAATACTTGTATGCTTACCAAGCATCTGTATGCAAGAGGCTCCCGAGTGGCGCAGCAGTCTAAGATGCTGCATCTCAGTGCTAGAGGCGTCACTACAGACACCGGTTTGTTTCCAGGCTGTATTATAATCATCTGTGATTGGGAGTCCCATAGGGCAGCAGACAATTGGCCCAGCGTCGCTTGGGTTAGGGTTTGGCCAGGGTAGGTCATCATTTTAAATAAGAATTTGTTCTTGACTAGTTAAATAGCATAATAAAAATAAATTTACTAAAGGCTGATCTTTATGAGAAATATGCATGATTATAGTTCGGTCATTCCAAACACTTTCACAAATCAGAATAAGACATTCATCCATGTTTACCGAAACATCAAATTTCAAAGCTATTTTATAACGTCACATTTTAAAGAGTTTCAGTTTAAGTTTAAGTTTAGGCATTCACTCCAAAATCTAGAATGAACTCTGAATGGTTAAAGGTAAAAGATTAAAGGTTGGGGACAGGCTTAAAACCATTCAAACAAAACAAATGCTAACACCCATCCACTAATCTGAAAACTATTTGAAAGTCACAGCGCTCACTGTTGCCCCTAGTGGCCGGTTTCCACCTCATCTCCCAACGTCCTCAGACATGGATGGACGTCGAACACTGACTTGTATCACGGGTGACTTGGCTGCATATTCCACAGGCATTTAGCAACTTTGAGGATTTGTGGGATGTGTTTTAGCATGGTTTAACCCTCTAGGGTCGATCTAAGTAACATCATTTAAAAAAAATCCCCTTTAAAAAATCTGTCAGTTTAAGATAGAGATATCAGTTTTTGCATCGGATGAATCTTAATCGACCGCATCTGGCGATGTTGAACTTCCGCATCTGAGGTGAAAGGTGGCAGAGCTAGAGCAGTGAGACATGAGACATCTGCAGTAAAAGGTGGCAGAGCTAGAACAGTGAGACATGAGACATCTGCAGTAAAAGGTGGCAGAGCCAGAGCAGTGAGACATGAGACATCTGCAGTGAAAGGTTGCAGAGCTAGAGCAGTGAGACATGAGACATCTGCAGTGAAAGGTTGCAGAGCTAGAGCAGTGAGACATGAGACATCTGCAGTGAAAGGTTGCAGAGCCAGAGCAGTGAGACATGAGACATCTGCGGTAAAAGGTGGCAGAGCCAGAGCAGTGAGACATCTGAGGTAAAAGGTGGCAGAGCCAGAGCAGTGAGACATCTGAGATAAAAGGTGGCAGAGCCAGAGCAGTGAGACATCTGAGGTAAAAGGTGGCAGAGCCAGAGCAGTGAGACATCTGAGGTAAAAGGTGGCAGAGCCAGAGCAGTGAGACATCTGAGGTAAAAGGTGGCAGAGCCAGAGCAGTGAGACATCTGAGGTAAAAGGTGGCAGAGCCAGAGCAGTGAGACATCTGAGATAAAAGGTGGCAGAGCCAGAGCAGTGAGACATCTGAGGTAAAAGGTGGCAGAGCCAGAGCAGTGAGACATCTGAGGTAAAAGGTGGCAGAGCCAGAGCAGTGAGACATCTGAGGTAAAAGGTGGCAGAGCCAGAGCAGTGAGACATCTGAGGTAAAAGGTGGCAGAGCTAGAGCAGTGAGACATCTGAGGTAAAAGGTGGCAGAGCCAGAGCAGTGAGACATCTGAGGTAAAAGGTGGCAGAGCCAGAGCAGTGAGACATCTGAAGTAAAAGGTGGCAGAGCCAGAGCAGTGAGACATCTGCGGTAAAAGGTGGCAGAGCCAGAGCAGTGAGACATCTGAGGTAAAAGGTGGCAGAGCCAGAGCAGTGAGACATCTGAGGTGAAAAGTGGCAGAGCCAGAGCAGTGAGACATCTGAGGTGAAAGGTGACAGCAGTGAGTCATGAGACATCTGCGATGTTTGTCAGATGAGGAGACATCCAGAATATCGGTCTTCTCACGAAAATGTCTGTCGCGTTCAAACAGTTTGACCTACAAACTCTTATGACCACTGTATGGAAAGGGGAGACTCTCATTTTGCTCTATGACCCCCACAATTGTCACATGACTTGTCTAAAGGTAACCGGTACTGGTTTAAAAAAATGAATGGAAGTATGAAAGTAGTTTTGTGCCTACCCAAAAAAAGGTTGAATATGTGTAAAAAAAAATAATGTTTTAAATATATTTCCTGAGCTTTCTTATTGTCACGCCCTGATCTGTTTCACCTGTCCTCGTTATTGTCTCCACCCCCTCCAGGTGTTGCTTGTTTTCCCCAGTGTATTTATCCCTGTGTTTCCTGTCTCTCTGTACCAGTGCATTTATCCCTGTGTTTCCAGTCTCTCTGTACCAGTGTATTTATCCCTGTGTTTCCTGTCTCTGTGCCAGTGTATTTATCCCTGTGTTTCCTGTCTCTCTGGGCCAGTATATTTATCCCTGTGTTTCCTGTCTCTCTGTGCCAGTGTATTTATCCCTGTGTTTCCTGTCTCTCTGTATCAGTGTATTTATCCCTGTGTTTCCTGTCTCTGTACCAGTGTATTTATTCAAGTGTTTCCTGTCTCTCTGCACCAGTGTATTTATCCCTGTGTTTCCTGTCTCTCTGTACCAGTGTATTTATCCCTGTGTTTCCTGTCTCTCTGTGCCAGTGTATTTATTCAAGTGTGTCCTGTCTCTCTGTACCAGTGTATTTATCCCTATGTTTCCTGTCTCTCTGTACCAGTGTATTTATCCCTGTGTTTCCTGTCTCTCTGTACCAGTGTATTTATCCCTGTGTTTCCTGTCTCTCTGTACCAGTGTATTTATCCCTGTGTTTCCTGTCTCTCTGTACCAGTGTATTTATCCCTGTGTTTTCTGTCTCTCTGTACCAGTGTATTTATCCCTGTGTTTTCTGTCTCTCTGTACCAGTGTATTTATCCCTGTGTTTTCTGTCTCTCTGTACCAGTGTATTTATCCCTGTGTTTCCTGTCTCTCTGTATCAGTGTATTTATCCCTGTGTTTCCTGTCTCTGTACCAGTGTATTTATCCCTGTGTCTCTCTGTACCAGTGTATTTATCCCTGTGTTTCCTGTCTCTCTGTACCAGTGTATTTATCCCTGTGTTTCCTGTCTCTCTGTGCCAGTGTATTTATCCCTGTGTTTCCAGTCTCTCTGGGCCAGTTTCTCCTGCTTTTTGCATTCTCCTTTTTCTAGTCCTCCTGGTTTTGACCCTTGCCTGGTTCCGGACTTTGTACCCACCTGCCTGACCATTCTGCCTACCTTGACCAACAGCCTGTCTGCCACTTTGTACCCACCTGCCTGACCATTCTGCCTGCCTTGACCACCAGCCTGTCTGCCACTCTGTACCTCCTGGACTCTGATCTGGTTTTGACCTTTTTGCCTGTCCATGACCATTCTCTTGTCTACCCCTTTGGATTAATAAACATTGTAAGACTCCAACCATCTGCTTCATGTGTCTGCATCTGGGTCTCACCTTGTGTCATGATACTTATATCTCCTAGATATAGAACACTTCAAAACCTTGTTTGTAATTATTTTTTTGCCATTTATGGATGTGTTATTCAATGCGTTTCTCTGGACTATAGTGGTGAAGGCCAAAATAAATCATTTTTGTATATACTTTTCTTTTTACACCTAAAGGGTTCTTCAAATTCCAAATCAAACAGCTAAATGATCCGCACTATGACAGTCTTAAAACGATTCAATATGTTAGTTTACAACCCCCTCACAACGGCTAAGACTTTTAACAATGAATTGTGTTTAGGGAGGACCGTGTGTGTGTGAGGTGTTCTGATGTGTTATATCATGCAACCTCAGGTCAGGTGGTGTCGTCCTGCAGGCTGTTTCCTGCTCTACTGATGGCAGCATGGATCGTTGGCTGCATGGTGGTAGTCTATTTTGTCTTCGCCTAGGTACGGTGTGTTTGTGTGTGAGAAAACACATTTTACAGTATGGATATAATGAAGTTGAGTATGAACACCTGCCCTCTCTCCCAACAGAAGAGACGTCTAGTCCTTGTGCTTCATGTTGGAACTCACCTCCTGACGACAGGAAGCTGAATAGAAGAAAGCAAAGCACCAAGAAAACTGTTTTTCTGTCTTAGCAATTATGTACGTTGTGCATGTCTGTAAATAATAGGCAGAATCTACCGGCACGCCCAAATGACTCTTAGGCCTAGATTCAATCAGATCACGCGTTTGATCATGTTTTGTGCGTTGGAGTTGTCAAATCGGTGAGCGGCTGCTCTTGTGATCATTGTCATGAAGCCACACCCGCCCCACTCACGGTGGAAGTTCAGAACAAGACTGTGTAGGTTATATAGAACTAATGAAGCTCGAATAGAAAACCATGATTTCTATCAGCATAATGGAGGTGTGTGTAGATTACATCACACATTCCAGTGTTCATTTGGCTTGTCAACGCAACTCCTTGCAGCCAATGGCATGGTCCCTCTTCAGGTACAATGATGAGAGTCGCTCAGGGATTTGACAGCTCTAACACAGTTCCACATCAGACACCGCCGGCTAGCGTGGATCTGATATAATCTAGTCTTTATGTCAGTGTCAATGTGTGATCTTATACTGCCTTCCTATCTGTGACTCATACATTTCATAAAGGATTTGTCTGTACTTAATCTGTACATAGAGATGGATGTTTATCTACTATAACAAACTGACCAAACCACAAAAAAATAAATAAATAAATGTGCACATACATGCTATTCAATCATTGCATCCACACTGCTCTCGCACGTCAATGAGCATCTGCGTAGCCAGGCACTAACATGGAACTTGGTTCTATTTGTGATGCTTGATGCGCTGCAAATCCCACCTCTCCCATCTCCTCATTGGTTTTTAGGAGCATATACAGTTGAAGTCAGAAGTTTACATACACTGAGGTTGGAGTCATTAAACCTCATTTTTCAACCCCTCCACAAAATTCTTGTTAACAAACTATAGTTTTGGCTAGTCGGTTAGGACATCTATTTTGTGCATGACACAAGTAATTTGTTCAACAATCAGATAATTTCACATAATTCACTGTATCACAATTCCAGTGGGTCAGAAGTTTACATACACTAAGTTGACTGTGGCTTGGAAACAGCTTGGAACATTCCAGAAAACGATGTCATGGCTTTAGAAGCTTCTGATAGGCTACTTGACATCATTTGAGTCAATTGGAGGTGTACCTGTGGATGTATTTTTAAGGCCCACCTTCAAACTCAGTGCTGCTTCGCTTGACATCGTGGGGAAATCAAAAGAAATCAGCCAAGACCTCAGAAAAACATTGTAGACCTCCACAAATCTGGTTCATCCTGGGGAGCAATTTCCAAACATCTGAAGATACCATAAACAATCCCAGAACAACAGCAAAGGACCTTGTGAAGATGCTGGAGGAAACAGGTACACAGTATCTATATCCACAGTAAAACGAGTCCTATATCGACATAACATGAGACTGCTCAGCAATGAAGAAGCCATCACTCCAAAACTGCCATAAAAAGCCAGACTAAGGTTTGCAACTGCACATGTGGACAAAGATCAAACTTTTTGGACAAATGTCCTCTGGTCTGATCAAACAAAAATACAACTATTTGGCCATAATGACCATCATTATGGTTGGAGGAAAAAGGACAATGACCCCAAGCATACTTCCAAAGTTGTCAAAATGGCTTAAGGACAACAAAATCATGGTATTGGAGTGGCCATCACAAAGCCCTGACCTCAATCCCATAGACAATTTGTGGGCAGAACTGAAAAAGCATGTGCAAGCAAGGAGGTCTTACAAACCTGACTCAGTTACACCAGCTCTGTCAGGAGGAATGGTGCCAAAATTCACCCAACTTATTGTGGGACGCTTGTGGAAGGCTACAAGAAACGTTTGACCCAAGTTAAACAATTTAAAGGCAATGCTGCCAAATGCTAATTGAGTGTATGTAAACTTCTGACCCACTGGGGATGTGATGAAAGAAAAGCTGAAATAAATCATTTGCTACTATTATTCTGACATTTCACATTCTTAAAATAAAGTGGTGATCCTAATTGACCTAAGACAGGGAATTTTTACTAGGATTAAATGTCAGGAACTGTGAATCTGAGTTTAAATGTATTTGGATAAGGTACAGTGGGGAGAACAAGTATTTGATACACTGCCGATTTTCCTACTTACAAAGCATGTAGAGGTCTGTAATGTGTGGACAGGTGTCTTTTATACAGGTAACGAGTTCAAACAGGTGCAGTTAATACAGGTAATGAGTGGAGAACAGGAGTGCTTCTTAAAGAACAACTAACAGGTCTGTGAGAGCCGTAATTCTTACTGGTTGGTAGGTGATCAAATACTTATGTCATGCAATAAAATGCTAATTAATTACTTAAAAATCATACAATGTGATTTTCTGAATTTTTGTTTTAAATTTCGTCTCTCACAGTTGAAGTGTACCCATGATAAAAATTACAGACCTCTACAGGCTTTGTAAGTAGGAAAACCTGCAAAATCGGCAGTGTATCAAATACTTGTTCTCCCCACTGTATTTGTACTGTAAACTTCCAACTTCAACTGGACCCACGTGGGTTATTGAAAGATTGACTGAGGTTCACACTCCAGTCCAGTTGATAGCAGTAATGCACCTTAACGTTGGTTGTCAACTGCCATGTAAAGACAATACATGAAGGAGGAGAGATGAATTGAAATGAACTCGGTTTACCCATTTATCTGTGGATTAATTGTCGAAGTAGAGGACCTTGTGCATTTAAGGTAAAATAACAACCCAATGTTTATATCCCAGGACAAATTAGCTAGCAACAGCAAGCTAACTAGCTTAATTGACATAAATGTTTCATGCTTTTTGACCTGTCCCCAATTTAGTATAGTTGGTTCCGAGTTCGTTTTGATATTTCAATTGCGTCTGTTGTGGGAGGACACAATCAACATGCGAGCCATGACGCACACTGACGCATGAACACACCCGGTCTAGTCTGCATGTAAGGCTGTGATGCCATACAGTAAAACAACCCTTCTGGACCAGATGCCTGTGACCCTAAATGACCCACCGTCTTGTGAAATTCTCAGTGTGAGCAGCTGTGGTGATGTAATGTCCTTGAGTGTTGATGAACTCACCCTGGTTCAGCTGTGGTGATGTAATGTTCTTGAGTGTTGATGAACTCACCCTGGTTCAGCTGTGGTGATGTAATGTCCTTGAGTGTTGATGAACTCACCCTGGTTCAGCTGTGGTGATGTAATGTCCTTGAGTGTTGATGAACTCACCATGGTTCAGCTGTGGTGATGTAATGTCCTTGAGTGTTGATGAACTCACCATGGTTCCGCTGTGGTGATGTAATGTCATTGAGTGTTGATGAACTCACCCTGGTTCCGCTGTGGTGATGTAATGTTCTTGAGTGTTGATGAACTCACCATGGTTCAGCTGTGGTGATGTAATGTTCTTGAGTGTTGATGAACTCACCATGGTTCCGCTGTGGTGATGTAATGTTCTTGAGTGTTGATGAACTCACCCTGGTTCAGCTGTGGTGATGTAATGTTCTTGAGTGTTGATGAACTCACCATGGTTCCGCTGTGGTGATGTAATGTTCTTGAGTGTTGATGAACTCACCTGGTTCCGCTGTGGTGATGTAATGTTCTTGAGTGTTGATGAACTCACCCTGGTTCAGCTGTGGTGATGTAATGTTCTTGAGTGTTGATGAACTCACCCTGGTTCAGCTGTGGTGATGTAATGTCATTGAGTGTTGATGAACTCACCATGGTTCAGCTGTGGTGATGTAATGTTCTTGAGTGTTGATGAACTCACCCTGGTTCAGCTGTGGTGATGTAATGTCATTGAGTGTTGATGAACTCACCCTGGTTCAGCTGTGGTGATGTAATGTCATTGAGTGTTGATGAACTCACCCTGGTTCAGCTGTGGTGATGTAATGTCATTGAGTGTTGATGAACTCACCATGGTTCAGCTGTGGTGATGTAATGTTCTTGAGTGTTGATGAACTCACCATGGTTCAGCTGTGGTGATGTAATGTTCTTGAGTGTTGATGAACTCACCATGGTTCAGCTGTGGTGATGTAATGTTCTTGAGTGTTGATGAACTCACCATGGTTCCGCTGTGGTGATGTAATGTTCTTGAGTGTTGATGAACTCACCATGGTTCAGCTGTGGTGATGTAATGTCCTTGAGTGTTGATGAACTCACCCTGGTTCAGCTGTGGTGATGTAATGTTCTTGAGTGTTGATGAACTCACCCTGGTTCAGCTGTGGTGATGTAATGTTCTTGAGTGTTGATGAACTCACCATGGTTCAGCTGTGGTGATGTAATGTCATTGAGTGTTGATGAACTCACCATGGTTCAGCTGTGGTGATGTAATGTCATTGAGTGTTGATGAACTCACCCTGGTTCAGCTGTGGTGATGTAATGTTCTTGAGTGTTGATGAACTCACCATGGTTCAGCTGTGGTGATGTAATGTCCTTGAGTGTTGATGAACTCACCCTGGTTCAGCTGTGGTGATGTAATGTCCTTGAGTGTTGATGAACTCACCATGGTTCAGCTGTGGTGATGTAATGTCCTTGAGTGTTGATGAACTCACCATGGTTCCGCTGTGGTGATGTAATGTTCTTGAGTGTTGATGAACTCACCATGGTTCAGCTGTGGTGATGTAATGTTCTTGAGTGTTGATGAACTCACCATGGTTCCGCTGTGGTGATGTAATGTTCTTGAGTGTTGATGAACTCACCCTGGTTCAGCTGTGGTGATGTAATGTTCTTGAGTGTTGATGAACTCACCCTGGTTCAGCTGTGGTGATGTAATGTCCTTGAGTGTTGATGAACTCACCCTGGTTCAGCTGTGGTGATGTAATGTTCTTGAGTGTTGATGAACTCACCCTGGTTCAGCTGTGGTGATGTAATGTTCTTGAGTGTTGATGAACTCACCCTGGTTCAGCTGTGGTGATGTAATGTCATTGAGTGTTGATGAACTCACCATGGTTCCGCTGTGGTGATGTAATGTTCTTGAGTGTTGATGAACTCACCATGGTTCAGCTGTGGTGATGTAATGTTCTTGAGTGTTGATGAACTCACCATGGTTCCGCTGTGGTGATGTAATGTTCTTGAGTGTTGATGAACTCACCATGGTTCAGCTGTGGTGATGTAATGTCCTTGAGTGTTGATGAACTCACCATGGTTCAGCTGTTGATGTAATGTTGAGTGTTGATGAACTCACCATGGTTCCGCTGTGGTGATGTAATGTTCTTGAGTGTTGATGAACTCACCATGGTTCAGCTGTGGTGATGTAATGTTCTTGAGTGTTGATGAACTCACCCGGTTCAGCTGTGGTGATGTAATGTTCTTGAGTGTTGATGAACTCACCATGGTTCAGCTGTGGTGATGTAATGTTCTTGAGTGTTGATGAACTCACCATGGTTCCGCTGTGGTGATGTAATGTTCTTGAGTGTTGATGAACTCACCATGGTTCAGCTGTGGTGATGTAATGTCATTGAGTGTTGATGAAACCCTGGTTCCGCTGTGGTGATGTAATGTTCTTGAGTGTTGATGAACTCACCATGGTTCCGCTGTGGTGATGTAATGTTCTTGAGTGTTGATGAACTCACCCTGGTTCAGCTGTGGTGATGTAATGTCATTGAGTGTTGATGAACTCACCATGGTTCAGCTGTGGTGATGTAATGTTCTTGAGTGTTGATGAACTCACCATGGTTCAGCTGTGGTGATGTAATGTTCTTGAGTGTTGATGAACTCACCATGGTTCAGCTGTGGTGATGTAATGTTCTTGAGTGGAGATGAACCTTCAGCTATCCATTATCAGTTTCTCTTGTTACATGATGTGCTAAAAGTATCGGTTCCGTAACTGTGTGTGTGTGTGTGTGTGTGTGTGTGTGTGTGTGTGTCACACAGTAACACCTATCAAAAACATCTGATGTGATGATGTGGTTGCCATGGTTACCCCCCCCATAAGTGAGAGTGCGAACACTTGTCGTGAAGGAGGTGTCTGGCCTTTAAAAGCACCAGCAAAAAATATTGTAATCAGATTACAGATACTTTGGGGAAAAACTAGATGATTACTTCTTGGGTTACTTTTAAATTCAGAAAGGATGTTTGAGGGAAAATACTAATGTGACACCTTTCTGTTATCCCATTAATGAATCATAACCAATGGGTCAGGTCAGGGCCCCTGGGCACGTGCCCTTCGTGCCTGGTCGGTAATTTGGCCATGATTACTACAAGTTTACATAGCTGGCCATTAAACTATTTTACCAACAAACAAAAAACATTTGCTGACATGGGCTAATTGAGTGTCTGTGAGTGACTGACATAACAAGAGGAAAACTACTGAGGGACAACCAAATTGACAACCACATTGACAACCACATTTGAAACTAAAACCTTGTGAATTATGTTATTCTAACTCTCAACGGTAAGTTGAAATCCTGACTGAGTTCCTAAATTTGAATACATTTGGCCGTGGTTCTAAGTGAGCGCTTATGTCACTTATGCCTCGGGTCGGCCCTGAGTACACAAAATGTTATGGTGTAATAAAATGACTTCCAGGTGCAGGGCATTAGCTCAACACCCACATTGAATTTAATGTGTTCATTCATGTGTTTTTTTTTACCTTGGATTCTAATTTGATTTTTTTTTTTTACACACAGGAATGCGCACGTCGTTGGGAAAATAGGTGTGTATAAATGCCTCAGGCCAAAGCTGTTCCTTCCAAACACAATGTACAGTATGTGGTCATAAACACCGTGTTGGTGTTAGGCACCTCGATAGAGGTTAAGTGTACTGTTCCTCCCTGTAACCAGGGTGGAAAGTACCCCGGAGTGCTGATCAAGAATCAGATGAGATCATCACTTAAAGTAATGTTAACTAGACTGACTCAAGAACATAAACTGATGTCAGGTCTGCCGGGTGTTCTACGATCTGTTTCCATAAAGAATCTTGGCTGGATCTTTAGTCCCCCATTAATAGGTATTACCAACTCACTTCTCAAACAGTCGTGAGATAACACTGCGTTTGAATCATCATAGATTTGAAACCCTCGGGGGAATTTAGGAAGTGGCAACAGTCTTCAGATGTGTTAGAATAACACAGTGTTGCTTACAGTGATATTCTGCAAACACAATCTGCAGAGGCAAAATGAGGGATAAAACAAGAAAAAAGCTTTAACAAATTCATTCCTGATCCAATGGTTAGAAGGCATTGTGGATCTTGGATAGGCTTACTAGTTGCACTAAAACTCAATTCTCTCACATACTGTTCATTTAAACTTTACTCTGCGCGCAGTAATATAACTAGCCACATGGCGTCACTGTTTTGCCTAGTTAGACCAAGAGGAAAGCTTTTTGTTCTGTGTTAGGCAACGGGGCAGGATTCAATAAAAGGCTCGTTATAGAGCAGGCTACTATATCAGGCTTTTAAAATGAATTTATACTTTAGCTGACGGTAGTGTTTACCGTGGATGCGATCTCTGCAAACATCAGAGAAAATGTCTTTAAAAGGCGTATTGTAGGCTGTCTAGTGCACTGCTCTACAATGTGTCTTGGACTGAATCCATGTCAGTAATTTAACATGAGGTTTGTAATAATTCCCGGGGGGGATATGTCACCATTGTGGAGTGTCTGTGACCTGCAGTATTCTACTGTCTGTTGTCATGGTTACCGTAGCGTCAACGACACAGCACCCGGCCATATTGGCCACAGATGTCCGTTTTCAGTCACATACATTGTCAATGATCTGTGTCTACAGTAAGAAACATGACATCGTTACGTGACGAATGACACAAATGTGCAGAGAGATTGTCCCCCATTTAATTTCTTACTTTGATCAATGCTGGAAATCATCATAACAGTCGTACTGATGGCTCCTCCTGGCTACAATCCCTCCTCGTCTGATTCCAAAGTGCTGTGTGTCTGTCAGTGTGATCACAGTGTTTACCTCACAGTCATGGTTGAGATCATGGCCCTCTCCACAGTCTCTCTCTCTCTTCTGACATCTGTTCCTACAGCCTGTCTCTCTGTCAGTCAGTGTGATCACAGTGTTTACCTCACAGTCATGGTTGAGATCATGGCCCTCTCCACAGTCTCTCTCTCTCTTCTGACATCTGTTCCTACAGCCTGTCTCTCTGTCAGTCAGTGTGATCACAGTTTTTACCTCACAGTCATGGTTGAGATCATGGCCATCTCCACAGTCTCTCTCTCTCTTCTGACATCTGTTCCTACAGCCTGTCTCTCTGTCAGTCAGTGTGATCACAGTGTTTACCTCACAGTAATGGTTGAGATCATGGCCCTCTCCACAGTCTCTCTCTCTCTCTTCTGACATCTGTTCCTACAGCCTGTCTCTCTGTCAGTCAGTGTGATCACAGTGTTTACCTCACAGTCATGGTTGAGATCATGGCCCTCTCCACAGTCTCTCTCTCTCTTCTGACATCTGTTCCTACAGCCTGTCTGTCTGTGCTGCAAACGGCACCTTTCTCTCATTAGTCATTTGAACCCTTCTGGTCCACTATAAATGAGAGGACGTTTCCCCCCCACTTCCTGTGAAGACAGCATCCCCAGCTGAAAGACAGACTGCCCAGTGAGAGGCCTACTGTCCTGCTGCGAGACCTTAATTTAGACCAAGGTTACGCTAGGTGATTATGCTTGGTCTTACATAATACTTAGTGCACTTCAACGTCGGAATGCACACTTCAACGTAAGTAGGTTCTCCACAACAAGTGTAGAGTAAAGTGTCTCTTTCCAAGCAAATTGGTACTCCAAAATAAGTGTACACTTCACTGTGGGCTCTACTCCAAAGAGTAAATATTCCTGCTGAAGTTAACACAAACTTCACACCCAACAGTAAATGTTCACCACCTCCCACGCAGTAAAAACATGTCAGAGTGTGTGTGTGTGTGTGTGTGTGTGTGTGTGTGTGTGTGTGTGTGTGTGTGTGTGTGTGTGTGTGTGTGTGTGTGTGTGTGTGTGTGTGTGTACCAGTATGTGTGTGTGCCTGCGTCAGTTCCCTCTCCCATCCCAGTGTGATGTCTAAAACACCAGGAGCTGTCACATGACGTCTGCCAGGGCATTCCAAACATTCTGTGAGCAAACACCAACACACAGACCACAGCACCACTCTGAGGGCCATCTAGAGGCTACAGGACCAACACACAGACCACAGCACCACTCTGAGGGCCATCTAGAGGCTACAGGACCAACACACAGACCACAGCACCACTCTGAGGGCCATCTAGAGGCTACAGGACCAACACACAGACCACAGCACCACTCTGAGGGCCATCTAGAGGCTACAGGACCAACACACAGACCACAGTACCCACTGAGGGCCATCTAGAGGCAACAGGACCAACACACAGACCACAGCACCACTCTGAGGGCCATCTAGAGGCCACAGGGCCAACACACAGACCACAGCACCACTCTGAGGGCCATCTAGAGGCAACAGGACCAACACACAGACCACAGCACCACTCTGAGGGCCATCTAGAGGCTACAGGGCCAACACACAGACCACAGTATCCACTCTGAGGGCCATCTAGAGGCTACAGGACCAACACACAGACCACAGTACCCACTCTGAGGGCTATCTAGAGGCTACAGGACCAACACACAGACCACAGCACGCACTCTGAGGGCCATCTAGAGGCTACAGGACCAACACACAGACCACAGCACCCACTCTAAGGACTATCTAGAGGCTACAGGACCAACACACAGACCACAGCACCACTCTGAGGGCCATCTAGAGGCTACAGGACCAACACACAGACCACAGTACCCACTCTGAGGGCTATCTAGAGGCCACAGGACCAACACACAGACCACAGCACGCACTCTAAGGGCTATCTAGAGGCTACAGGACCAACACACAGACCACAGCACCCACTCTAAGGACTATCTAGAGGCTACAGGACCAACACACAGACCACAGCACCCACTCTGAGGGCCATCTAGAGGCTACAGGACCAACACACAGACCACAGCACCCACTGAGGGCCACCTAGAGGCTACAGGACCAACACACAGACCACAGCACCCACTGAGGGCCACCTAGAGGCTACAGGGGAAACACACAGACCACAGCACCACTCTGAGGGCCATCTAGAGGCAACAGGACCAACACACAGACCACAGCACCACTCTGAGGGCCATTTAGAGGCCACAGGGCCAACACACAGACCACAGCACCACTCTGAGGGCCATCTAGAGGCAACAGGGCCAACACACAGACCACAGCACCACTCTGAGGACCATCTAGAGGCTACAGGACCAACACACAGACCACAGCACGCACTCTGAGGGCCATCTAGAGGCTACAGGACCAACACACAGACCACAGTACCCACTCTGAGGGCCATCTAGAGGCTACAGGACCAACACACAGACCACAGCACCACTCTGAGGGCCATCTAGAGGCAACAGGGCCAACACACAGACCACAGCACCACTCTGAGGGCCATCTAGAGGCTACAGGACCAACACACAGACCACAGCACCCACTCTAAGGACTATCTAGAGGCTACAGGACCAACACACAGACCACAGCACCCACTCTAAGGGCCATCTATAGGCTACAGGACCAACACACAGACCACAGCACCCACTCTGAGGGGCATCTAGAGGCTACAGGGGAAACACACAGACCACAGCACCCACTGAGGGCCACCTAGAGGCTACAGGACCAACACACAGACCACAGCACCCACTGAGGGCCACCGAGAGGCTACAGGACCAACACACAGACCACAGCACCCACTGAGGGCCACCTAGAGGCTACAGGACCAACACACAGACCACAGCACCCACTGAGGGCCACCGAGAGGCTACAGGACCAACACACAGACCACAGCACCCACTGAGGGCCACCGAGAGGCTACAGGACCAACACACAGACCACAGCACCCACTGAGGGCCACCTAGGGGCTACAGCGGAAACACACAGACCACATCACCCACTCTGAGGGCCATCTAGAGGCTACAGGACCAACACACAGACCACAGTACCCACTCTGAGGGCTATCTAGAGGCTACAGGGGAAACACACAGACCCCCCCCCACTCTGAGGGCTATCTAGAGGCTACAGGACCAACACACAGACCACAGCACCACTCTGAGGGCCATCTAGAGGCTACAGGACCAACACACAGACCACAGTACCCACTCTGAGGGCTATCTAGAGGCTACAGGACAAACACACAGACCACAGTACCCACTCTGAGGGCTATCTAGAGGCCACAGGACCAACACACAGACCACAGCACGCACTCTGAGGGCCATCTAGAGGCTACAGGACCAACACACAGACCACAGCACCCACTCTAAGGGCTATCTAGAGGCTACAGGACCAACACACAGACCACAGCACGCACTCTGAGGGCCATCTAGAGGCTACAGGACCAACACACAGACCACAGCACCCACTGAGGGCCATCTAGAGGCTACAGGACCAACAAACAGACCACAGCACCCACTGAGGGCCACCTAGAGGCTACAGGACCAACACACAGACCACAGCACCCACTGAGGGCCACCTAGAGGCTACAGGACCAACACACAGACCACAGCACCCACTGAGGGCCACCTAGAGGCTACAGGGGAAACACACAGACCACAGCACCCACTCTGAGGGCCATCTAGAGGCTACAGGACCAACACACAGACCACAGTACCCACTGAGGGCCATCTAGAGGCTACAGGGGAAACACACAGACCACAGCACCCACTCTGAGGGCCATCTAGAGGCTACAGGACCAACACACAGACCACAGTACCCACTGAGGGCCATCTAGAGGCTACAGGGGAAACACACAGACCACAGCACCCACTCTGAGGGCCATCTAGAGGCTACAGGACCAACACACAGACCACAGTACCCACTGAGGGCCATCTAGAGGCTACAGGGGAAACACACAGACCACAGCACCCACTCTGAGGGCCATCTAGAGGCTACAGGACCAACACACAGACCACAGTACCCACTGAGGGCCATCTAGAGGCTACAGCATCAACACACAGACCACAGTACCCACTGAGGGCCATCTAGAGGCTACAGCATCAACACACAGACCACAGTACCCACTGAGGGCCATCTAGAGGCTACAGCATCAACACACAGACCACAGTACCCACTGAGGGCCATCTAGAGGCTACAGCATCAACACACAGACCACAGTACCCACTGAGGGCCATCTAGAGGCTACAGCATCAACACACAGACCACAGTACCCACTGAGGGCCATCTAGAGGCTACAGGACCAACACACAGACCACAGTACCCACTGAGGGCCATCTAGAGGCTACAGGGGAAAGACATCAAAACAACCACCACTGGTGAGGAACACACATTGGCTGGAATGATGAGGAGAAGAGGGAGGGTATGGACAAGGGGGCATAGAAACATGAGGTAGGTCACCTCCCAACTCTGCCCTTTGGAAGAATTTGGAAGAAGGTGGAGGCAGGGGAGATATGGACATTGTGACATTGTATCAGTGACTGGAAAGTTACCAACCGTCATGGTTGAACCTGCTGCTTGACCACCTGTCTTCCTCTCGTCCCCTAAACTGGACATTACACTGGTCATCTATTTCATTGACGACAGGGCTGACCACAGGGCTGACCACAGGGCTGACCACATGGCTGACCACAGGGCTGACTACAGGCCTGACCACAGGGCTGACCACAGGGCTGACTACAGTGCTGACTACAGTGCTGACCACAGGGCTGACCACAGGGCTGACTACAGGGCTGACTACATGGCTGACCACAGGGCTGACCACAGGGCTGACCACAGGGCTGACCACAGGGCTGACCACAGGGCTGACCACAGGGCTGACCACAGGGCTGACCACAGGGCTGACCACAGGGCTGACCACAGGGCTGACCAAATGGCTGACCACACAGAGCTGACTACAGTGCTGAGCACAGTGCTGACCACAGGGCTGACCACAGTGCTGACCACAGGGCTGACCACAGGGCTGACCACAGGGCTGACCAAATGGCTGACCACACAGAGCTGACTACAGTGCTGAGCACAGTGCTGACCACAGGGTTGACCACAGTGCTGACCACAGGGCTGACCACATGGCTAACCACAGGGCTGACTACAGTGCTGACCACATGGCTGACCACATGGCTGACTACAGTGCTGACCACATGGCTAACCACAGGGCTGACCTGCTCACTCCCTCTGTTCAGTCCAGTGTAAAGTCCCTTGAATACTACCTCTGAATACTACCTCTGAATACTACCTCTGAATACTACCTCTGAATACTACCTCTGAATACTACCTCTGAATAATAGCACCTCTGAATAATAGCACCTCTGAATAATAGCACCTCTGAATACTACCTCTGAATACTACCTCTGAATACTACCAATGAATACTACCCCTGAATACTACCTCTGAATGGGCCTATTATTATCAAGTTGTACAGGTCTTGGTGACTTGAAATGGTCAAACTCAACACTCTGAGATGCAACCATGAAAAGGGACTGTGACTATGTCTACCAGCCCCCACCAAACTACTCTGACTTGGTCACAGTGACCCAGCAAGGCAAATGGCAGGCAGGTTACCGGGAACATGCTGAGGTGTTGTAATGCTAGCTGTGACGCTAGGTAGCGTAGCCACTAATAGCACTGAAGGTGTGAGTGGGAATGGTGTGGAAACACTGCTGCTGCCACCATAGGGTAGTGGGTGTTGTTAACCTACAGCAAGCTGTCAAGCAGAGAGAGAGAGAGAGAGAGAGAAAAGAGAGAGAGAGAGAGAGAGAGAGAGAGAGAGAGAGAGAGAGAGAGAGAGAGAGAGAGAGAGAGAGAGAGAGAGAGAGAGAGAAAAAGAGAGAGAGAGAGAGAGAGAGAGAGAGAGAGAGAGAGAGAGAGAGAGAGAGAGAGAGAGAGAGAGAGAGAGAGAGAGAGAGAGAGAGAGAGAGAGCTACACACACACATATATACACACACAAAAAAGAGAGAGAGAGACAGAAATAAAGAGTGAGAGATACAGAAAGGGACGTGGAGATGGCAGGCATAACAAGGCATTTATTGGCACAGTTTTGACAGCCAGCAGAAAGAGAATGAAATATGAACCTCCAGCCTTCCTTCACACCCAGGTCAGCAATCAGTGAACTTCAGCATATCTCTACATGTCTCGACCTCAGTCCCTCCATCACTCCCTCCCTCTCTTTACGCTACTATATTTTTCTCTTTGCATTTCTCCATTTATCTACCTCTTTTCATGCATCTCTCTCCCTCCCTCC